>NW_015506806.1:20351-49927 GCF_001515645.1 Sinocyclocheilus grahami
ATACACACATATAAGCACACACAAAAATGGTAGAAACACATTTTCACTTTAGCCATCTATTTTTTGTTTATCTATTTATTTTGTAAAGAAAATGTATCCATGTAACCAAATGCCAGAATATGTTTACTCAGTAATGTTACATATATCCTTACAGAACAACGTTTTTTTTGTTTATTAAGAGATAAAAGCTGGAAATTATACAGCTATAAAATGCAACTTGACAGCTAGAAAAATTATAAACACTTTTGCTAGAAAATGATGGCATATGTTATTACTGATTCGTTAGTAATTTTCCACCCATTCTAACCAATTATTAACATGAAGCCTAGCCCAGTAATTTCAGAATAAGCTATAATAACAACATAAAAGTGAAATAAGTTTGTTTCCAAACTACTCATTTGCTAACACTCAGGGAATACCATCTAGTGTATATCATCACCAGAACAAACGCTTCCATTTAACTGTCAGTCTAATGTCAGCAATGTGAATTAAGACGGCTTCTTTCCTCAGAGTAAAAGTAAAATTCAATTCAGGTCTCAACCTCTCTCTTCACCCTTCCTCTCAAGGACTGAATCTAGATGTCCCCTTCTGTTTTAATGTGAGTATATGTGGGTGGGAAAAGAAAAGCTGACAGAAGCAATTCTCTTCCCCTCGCTTCGTTAGGCCACTTAAAGGTCGCCATTAGTCTCCGTGTTCTGCCCCGTAGAAGGCTCAAGGCGCGCCGATGGGTAGCGGCAACCTGCAGCACGGTCAACGTCGCATCATAGAGTGATTCATACTCTTACATAACCAAACTATGGGGATAATCTGTCTTTTTTAGTGCTTTCAGGTTAAACTCAGACTTATTGTAGTCTGTTGTCCCATGAGATGACGGGAGAGAGAAGGAATCTTAGAGTGGCGGCATGACGGTACACCTTCAGCATTAAATTTGAGTGAATGTGTATGGATCAATCAGCTCTTATAGATGGAAATGATAATATGTCTTGAACTGGGGAATTCACTAGATTTGGTTCAACACAAAAAAATCTTGAACCACACTGGAAATCGGGAATTATTTCGATTTGGAAAGATTTAGGATTTCAAATAAAAATAGTGCACTCAAAGAAAGTGGGAACACATCATTTTTCAAAATGTCAAATAAATAAATAGTGTGTGTAAAACTTGTATATAAACGATATATATATATATATTTTTTTTTTATTTAAAATTATTATTTTTTTTTTTAATGACATGTTTCATATTGTATGTATGAAAATTAAGTGATTTTGAAGATACTGGGATCATTAACCTCCAATGTGGATTTCTCTGCATTTGGCATTTGTGTGACACTTTACATTTCCATTAGAACATCTCTAGTATGTTTGCCGTTTGTCATCTGTTTCCTTTACCCATGTTGTGCTTTTTCTTTGAAAACAAAAAGTTAAAAATACCAGGAATTTTTTTTTTTACTTTCATCCTCAGCGAAGCAGTAAAAGGTTAGTTGGCATGCCCAGTGAAAGAAATTCAACTTTCAATCAATTGGAGGGTGACCTTTAGAGAAGGCCCTAATCAGTTTGAACTCCTGTTGTATTGGAGCGACTCTTGGCAGCCACCAACGTCAGTAACTGTCTGCTTTCATCTCACCCTGTCTCACGCTCTCTGTCTCTCTCTTTCCTGTGCTCATCTCTGAACAAGGTCATTATGTTTTGCATTAGCTGTCTGAGCTATAGCTGATTGCCAGAAAGAATGATTGATTTTCCCTCTTCTCTCGCTTCAAGGTCTGTAGCATTGTCCAATATCAAAGTACCATCTATCAGGGGTCATCCTTGTCAGCGTAATGTCACATTAATGTGACGAAATTGACCCTAAAGTCTAATCTGAGCTAACATACGCATGGCCTAAGGAACAGGTGTCAATGAAGGATGCACTGCCATTATTACAAACAGATAAATATGAGGAGGAGGAGACATTTGTAGAAGAATGAATGGCAGAAATCCCTCAAAATGGCAGCTGTAGGAAGTCAACACTATTATCGCATCATTTACACTGCATAAATGATAACTCAAATTGTGCAACTAATTGAGAAAAAACTTTTCAGAGTTATTGAAAATCTTGGTGGACAAGATTTATGCCTTAATGACCCACAACAACTTAGTAGTGGCACATTTTACAATGACATTGCACTTTAAAACTTTTTTTTTCTTTATTTAAAAAAATGTTAACTATAAAATGATTTTTATAAAAAAATAAAAGAAATTCCAATAGCACATATATCTTCTATGTTTAAAATCTCTCTATTTTTTATCTTTAATCGATTCTAGACATTTCATTTCAACCCATTTCGTGTGGCGCCTGATGGAAAAAGAACCCATTAAAATAAGCTAAAAGAAAACAGAACAAAAACCTTTTCTGCAAATCACCAAAGCTTTCCTGAAAAGGTCAAAGCCTGTTCTGTTGGTCTCGACACATTTTCGAGATCAATGCTCCACTCTTCTTGTTTCTTCAAAGGCGTTTTGTTCAAACACGGCTTTATACTTAGAGTCATGCCTGTTTACTGCACAAAAATTACACCACTAAATGTTACATTAAACTTTCTAATATTTTTAATGTACACAGTCCAGAATCTGCTCAGATGTTCGAGAACTACAAAAATCTTAAAAAACGCACAAGATTCATTGTGTAAAATGAGCCTTGTCTTTAAGAAGCCGACTAGATTAGGGGAGCTGGTGAAATGCACTAAAATAAAACGGTAGGGGACAATGTAATTTATTTCTATTTCAATTCATTTTTAACGAGTCCATTATTCACTCCGGGGCCCCTCGGGGCCCATAAGTTGAAAGTGGTGTGCGTTTTTTGTTTTTTTTAAACAGAGCTGTGATTGTTTTGCCATGTTTATGCACAAGTCACGGGTCAGTGGTTGACTGTAATCTCCTTTTTCTCCCAAGGACAATTTGGAGAGATATCATGAATAAAAATGATCTTAATAATATGACACAAAAGAACCCAGAGCCACTATGAATATTAAGTTCATATCTGAAATGGTTTGTGTCAAAATTACGGTATCTGAGCAACAAGGTGGAGCTTTAAGCCAAACTATATTTTTGGCGCTCTCAATTAAAATGTTATCCCAGTATACACAGAAACTGTCATGTACATGTACACACTCCAAAAATAAACTCAAATGGCCTTTTATTGGCAGTCTCAGGCACTTTTGTACTTAATTTTTACCTCTAGTGCCGCTCGAATCCTGAAGCACTAGCTGAGTACCAGAATAGTGCCTTGTACTATAAAGTACATTTAAAGTTTACTCTCAGGTACGTGACAAACACATTCTATTTAAAAAAACACAGGCCTAATGCAGGGATGAATACCAATTAGCCTTTCTGCTAAAGTGAGAAGTTAAATTGCTCTTTTAAAATGGAAAGTTCACATTTTTTTTCTTCCCGAGAACACAAAGAAATATATTTATAGCTGAATGTAAGAGCTGCTCTTTTCTGTATAATGGTGACAAATGATGAGCAAGACTGGCAAGTAAGATTTTTAGTTAATAATAATTTAAAGCTCAGCCTTTTCCTCATAGAAAACTACTAACTAATTGGTTAACAGAAAGTGTTGTTATTATTTATATTGAAAATTTCATAAATTTACATTAAATTGACTGATTTTGGAAGAAAAAAGGAACAAGTCATCTCATAATTTGCCTGTGTGACACTTCACATTTAATGTTTTTTTTAATTGACATAATTATTTTTTCTTATTACATTATTAAATTAATATTTACTACCTTATTTTTGTGTGTTACCATGATGGTGTTTATAAGTTCAGTTCTTAAAACCTAAAAAGTTGCTATCATATATTCTTTTTACAGTCTTTTAAGTTCTGGCATTTTTTAGTTGCATTGTTTTTTTAAATCATAAATTCATTATATGGCTTTAGCTTTACCTCTGAAAGCCAAAAAGGACAATTGGACAATTGGACAATTTTTTTCTGATTAATATATATTTATATATATATACATATATATATTTTTTTTCATGTTTTGGCTAGGCATCCTGGACATTATACTAAAACTCTCCTTTTGTCTTCCACGAAACTCACAACGTTTGGGTGAGTAAATCATGACAGAAATATGCAGGCAAGTTAACAAAGAAACTAAGGTATAACATCTTGCATAAGATTACAGAAGTGAACTATAATAAATAAATATTTAGGATATTTGCATCCCGTTAATGTTAGATTTGTTATATCCAACTAGGCAACTTCCTTGCCGTTGACGCCCTTGACCCAGATGGCGGACATCCGAAGAGAGAGCGAATTAAAAAGGAAAGAGAAATACAGTTATATCAAATTTAGGATTTTCCTTGAACTGTCAGATAAGGGGACCGCTGGACCCTTGCAGACTGAGCTATAAGCCTTGTCCCGGGTCTTGTATCTGGAGACACCTTCTCGGGTTTCAGACATCTCGCGGGAATAGAGATCAAGAGAAAGGTAGAGGATTTTGCACAAATTATATATACATTTATAAATAGCTCAGTTGAATAAATGGACTCGGGAATCAGAGGTGGAGGGAATGTAGCAGCTGTTGGCTTTATTATCACACATGGATCACAGTCTTAACTCCGATCGTGGTCTATTTCCATTAATGTGGGGCGAGATTTATCGGGAGGCTGTGCCCCTACAACCCTGCCTTGGTCAAACATACTTTTTTTTTTCTTTTAATTTGTACTGACCTTTGCAGTGATTTCTATGATGTATCTTTTATAAGCTGATGACTTTGAGGAAGGACATTATTAAAACAAAACTTCAAGATTTCAATAATTACATCCTTGTAGCGATAAAGACCCAAAGCCACTGTTTGCCTTTGATCACGCCGTGCAAAAATTTCAAGTTCGAATGTAGATTGACCTCAAGACGGCCAGTCAGATCCTAGTCTTTGTGCGTTCAACAAGATGAATTTTAGTCATACATCAAATTGTAGTGGCATGTCAAACCTTTGATATGTCTTACACGTATACGCATATTTGTTTTGTTATTGACATTCTGATAAATTATTGAAATATTGATGATAAACAGACATGTTCAAAGCAGATGCTCTTAAACTCCTTTTGTGACTTTTACAGCAAAGCCACACTTTTCCACTTAAAACCAAACAGGGTTTTACAGCCTGGCGCCTAAAGAAAACCTTCAGTTAAACAACAACAACAACAACTTTGTTGTAGTGTATTGTGCTGTATGTACAGCACTGGTGCTTTAAATGAATGTTCCAGATTCAGTACAGGTTAAGGTCTTTGATAGCAATTGTGGCATTATTACCACAGACAAATAAATGTAGAAATAATTATAAAAACTCATTCTTCATTTGTATTGAGTCAAGGAAAAAAATATGAAGCTTGCATTTTTGTTAAATCACTTACATTATCAAATGAATACTATTTGAAGTACTAATTAATTTATATGACAGGTATTGTAAATATTTAATAAAACTCGCAGACAAGTTCACAAAAATGTGATTGTTTTACCCAAACCTCATGTTAGCACAAATAATGTTTGAATCTTGTTAATTTGAAACAGTGTTTTAACTTATCCAGTCACTGTTAAACCAAACAAATGTTCTAACAAATAGACACTTTTTAGTTGACTTTACTTAATTTACAACAATTTGTTGATTTTAATTGTAAAAATCTAGTAATCTGTACTATTTGCATATTATGCCTTTGTTACTCAGAAAGCCCGAGTTAAGATAAATTGATTTGTATGAGTACCATTTTGTCAATCTAGTTTCTAGTTCCCAGCATGCTTTGCTTCAGACTTCAGGAGTAAATATTGAAATAAGTGTTATTTTATTTTTTATATTTTTTGCTAACTGGACAATTCAAGCACTTTAATGTACTTAAGTCTTTTTAAGATAATACATTTGCAACAAGTAAATCAGATCACAAATGCAACTGAGAAATTCCAAGCTGCAGTCAATGTTATATTAGTTAGCTCAACTTAAAAAAAAAAAAAGTTGTTTGGAATACACAGCTAGTATATTTAACTTAACATGAATTGTCGAAACTAAAAAGTTTTTTTTATATAATTAGTCTTTTTAAGGCAATCGGTTTGCGTTCTTTTTTTAAGTAAAGTCAACTAATGAGCTTTTACAGTGTTGTAAGTTCCTTACTGCAACCACTTTTTTATGAGGGAAGACTAAATTATTTTGACAGAATGTCCCACATGCTCTTTTAGAGCTTAATTTGCATTGACCTCAGAACACATCAGAATCCAGAAACACACCGGTTTGAACAATGTATAAAAACAAAAGTAAAACAATCTCCAAAGAACCATATAGCAACTCAAGAACTCACCCTATAGATTCATAAAAGCCCTTTGCTTCACCTAACCCAATCCAAACACACACACACACACACACACACACACACACACACACGCACACATTTCTCACAGCATCTCCATTAGTGTGAATCCCCCTCTGCCGCCTCCATTCAAACACCATCCGCCCAGAGTCTTTAATGATGTGGACTGAATATCTTTTCCCCCCCTCTCAAAGATATTCACCCAGACTCCAGTTCAAAAAGAGGTGTTTTATTACAGCTGGAGTCTGGGGAGAGAAGCTTTGTGAGGGGAGAGGGGGATTTGAGAGTGGAGTGTATTGATAAAACCCCCCTCTTAAAGGCTGCTGCATCTTGGCTGGTGTTCAGGAAGGAGAAGCGAATGAACGAATGATACACGGATTCAATTTCTCTGCCTCTAACTACTCCATTTGAAAACAGATCAAGTGCTGGATATTTATTTATTTATTGCTTGATTGATTGATCGGTTGATTGATTGTCATTTCAACCACATCTTAGAAAATCATTCTGTGGTGGAAATGGCATTTTAAACATTTTTTGGAATGGAATTAGCAACACTTTTCCACAGCTTTTACATACGAACAATATTGTCAACCTTTACCATAATTTGAAAAGTTGCAGTTTGACTGGAAACTGACCGCGACTAAATTAATGCAATGACAATTATTGAAAAGCTGCAGGAAAGCCTTAACTTGTAGAACCAAACAAACCAAAAATATGTAAAAGTTTATAATTGTTTCATTTAGATCAGGTGTGTCAAACAAGTATGCATGTTTCTTTTACTACATGCACTTAGTTGATTTGTGTGTGTTTTTTTTGCATATTCATGGTTGTTTTGTTGAGAAAGTGTGAGAGATAGATATCTTGGTGCTGAATTATAACAATAATATGGCATAAATGATCTAAACTATACAGGAAAAGCTTGAGGTGAACAATACACAGAGAGAGAGAATGCCAATGAGAAAGATATGGAACCAGAGAGAAAAACAGCAAGACACATTTGATATGCAGGAATTGTGATCTGGTAACAGCAGGCTTTCGAACCTTTGCACCGCCTCAGACTGTCTCCACAGCTGGATGGTGACTGTACATGGGCCGCATACATTAAAAACAAGTAGAAAATGTTTAATTAAATACGTTCCGATGTAAATAGCACATTAAATTCAATTGAGCAGTTTTCATAAGAATGGCTTTACAAGCATTTAAAAAAATTACATAGCTGGATTTTCAAAACAATCTCTGTATCAAACTAAATCTTTGATTAAAATTTTTTAACTACAAATACATCTTTATAACAAAATTTGTATTCAACCAAAATAAAGGTGTTTACACAACAACTGTAATAAAAATGAAAAAAGTTTTCCCTTTGTGCTTTTGAAAAGTTTTGCATACAAAGGACAACGTTGTGAAAAAGATCGCCATTCACACGGATCTGAAAAAAACAAAAACAAACAAAACAAGAAAATTCTGCATTATGTATGCCAGGCCAGTAGTTGGCAATGCCACTTTGCCTGCATACAAATGCATTCCTTTAGAATGAACACATAATGCGCGTGACGTCACTATTTTTACAAAATTGCAGTTTTGTAGTTTACACAGAGACGATAACGGTATTGTTTTCAAAAACTTTAAAACCTGCTTTCAAAAGTTTGTGTTTTCAGGGCCCCCAAATGCTGTTGTCTTGTTAATGAATGGGCAAAACGTATTCGAAACGTTTTTAGTTATCAAAAGTTTTTAAACAGTGTCATGTGAAATACCCCCTAAAAAGTAAAAAAAGAAAGTTTGGAATGAGAATTTTTTTAGGTTTAAAGACAGTTACATTATGTGACATGAAACATTTGAAATGGCTGCATTTTTTAAATTTATTTATTTAAAGGTTTTTTTTATATATATCACCAAAAATAACCAGGCCATGTCCCAACATTTGCAAAATGCTTTCTTTTACAGTGTTTTTTTTTTTTTTTTTTACTAAACAAAAACAAATCTGTGACAAGGAACAATTACCACAATGGCCAAACATTTAAATTTAAAATTCTGATTGAAAGACTGTATTTTATTATCTGAATGGAAGACATTTCAATAGATTTATTTAACATGAACTACAGCGGTGTGCACACAAGGAGTCTGACAAGAGGTTTCAAGAGGTAAACCAGTTTCCTTCTAAAAATTTATGAAAATAGCATACAGGAATAATGTCATAATTCAGTTTTTTTTTTTTTTTTATCACAGATAACCTTCTGGCAACAAATTGGCAAACACAATCAGCACAGTTATGAAGGGTACAGGCAACCCAGATGACAGAGCGCAGGATAACCCCTAAAAAGTAATCAAAATGGAGTCTTCCTGTGAATAAAGGTGACGACGGGGTCAGCCGGGGAAATACCACACAGCATCTCTCGTGCAGTTGCTCTTCATAAGCATTTGGGCGCAGATGCTCTGCAGCTGGAGATGGTCTCTCTTATTTCCTCCCTTATTTGATCAGATTGAAGTTCAGAGGAAGCAATGTGGAAGCTGAGAAAACGGGGAAGGCTGGGATAAGCAGAAGTAACAGGGTGAACTGGAAGTTCAGATGCAATTCTCTTAGCCAGCTGATCCTAATATGAAACTGATAGGAAGGGGGGCAGGGGGACACAGAAAGGCCAATTTGTCTCCGGTGGCTAAAAGAGCTTGATATGAACAGCGCACAGCTTGAGTTTTGTAAAAACAAGCCTTGATTTATTTACTGCCTGTCTATAAAATGCTCCATGATGTCTTTTCACCCATTTGCTTGATCAGTGGATGTAATATTTGTCATTTAGTGTAAAGCACGATTAGCCTTTACGACCTTGTACATTTTTAGAGTGTTAGAGCATTGTGGTTTTTAATTTGGTATCGTGGTTTTATTAAAGTGAACTTCATTTAATGTTACATTAATCTTAAGATAACATCAAGACCAATGTGTTCTCATGTTTCCTGGAGACACACATGCACAGTGTGTAGGTGGGCTGACTGGAGTTTTGTAAATGTGAAACAAATGACTCAGTAAATGGTTTTTACTCGTTTTGAGATAAGCTAAAGTCTCCATCCCTTCTCATGTTTTCAGCTTTACCCTATTGGCATTGAATACCACTTTAGGGAGTCAGAAATCATTAACATTTTTTGCCATGGAAAATTTTGTCCCCACCAGATTTCCCCCAAAAAATGTATGGTCACAATATCTACTGGTCAAAAGTTTGGAATAACAGTACGATTTTTGAATCTTTTTGTTTTGAAAGAAGTCTCTTATATTTACAAAATGCAGTAAAAACAGCATTGTGAAATATTACAATTTAACGTAACCAATTTCTATTTTAATTTATTTTAAAATGTAATTTATTCTTGTGATGACAAAGATTCATTTTCAGGATCATTACTCCAGTCTCCAGTATCACATGACCCTTCCGAAATCATTCTAATATGCTGATTTAAGCTCAGTTATTAATTATGTTGTAAACAGTTTTGCTTCTTAATATTTTAGTCAAAACAAAGATACATTTTTGTTCTCTTCAGGATTCTTTGATGAATAGAAAGTTATAAAGAACAGCTTTTGTAACATTATAAATGTCTTCAATGACATTTTATCAATGTTAACAGCAAAAACTGTTTTCAACAATGATAATAATGTCTATTGAAAACCAGGAATAATGGCTGCAATGTAAATTCCGTAAAATTTACAGTAAAAAAACGGCAGCTGTGGTTGCCGGAATTTTACCGTAAAAAATACGGTAGCAACGTTTTAGGTTTTACGGTTTTAACTTAAATTTACAGTTAAATACCATATTTTCATTAACTGATATAATATTAATATACCAACCTTATTGAAGTACTGAAATCTGTTTTGCACCTTTGTAATATACTGATAACCACCAAATGCAAGTGGTGATGAGAAAGTCACATGATGAACCAAAGCCCATCACAAGCAGCTTTTAAATAATAACATATATAGAAGGTGCACAGTGTCATTCACACAAACACCAAACGCCATCACACACACACCTAATAAACTGAAATAATGCAATAAACATTCATTTAACAACATTAGGTGTAACCCACAACCCTAATATACAAAACTGATAAGAAAAAACTAAGAAGAAACATAGTTATTTCAACAAAAAAAACATCAAATTTGAAATGTAATGCAAGGAATTCTGGGAATGTCAATTTATGGTTATTCACTGTAAATTACAGTCTTTTTCACTTCCAAAAACGGTATACTGCCGTAAAATTAATGTCCAATACATGTAATGTCCAATACAGATTTTCACCGTATATAGTAGGGGAATTTACCGTTAACCATTTAACATGTTTTTACTGTAGCATTTTTACAGTCTTTTACCGTTAAATTCACGGTCATTTTTTACAGTGTGGGGAAAATTCTCAAGAATAAATGAATACATTTTAAAATATATTCTAAAATAGTTTAAAATAGTTATATGCTAAAAATATTTAAATAATTTCTAAAATAACTATTTTAATATATTTAAAATAGTTATTTTAATTGTAATAATTCTTATTTTTGTCATTTTGACATTTATTTTTTATTATTGGAATTGTTTTTACATCAAAACCTGTCTCCCTAATTGTAATGTTAATAAATCACTGACATTGTTGTTTTGGCAATGCTTTACTAAAATCCGACATCTCAAAATCTCAACATCACACTGTTTATTAATGAAAACAGGTCATGATAATGCTACAATAGAGTATTGAACCAAATAATAAAAAAAAGCAGACTGATGTCATGTATCTCAAAGGCAAAGTGATGTCAAAGCTAGGAAGCAAACTTTGTGGGCGTCTTTGTGATCATAAAACCATTTTGTTCTTCAGGACGCTGTACCCATGTTTCCCAGAGCTTCATAACAAAACCACATTGTCAGATTTACTTACAACATCAGAATAACTGGAATAACCGCCGATAATGAAACCGCCTCAAAGGATCAAATGTTGGAGTCGATGAAGCTGTGTTACCATGGCAACTCATCCCTGAAGACTCATTGTTGTCTTCAGGAAACTCAAAGGGTCTTCTGCCTCAACCAAGAAACTAAAGTTCAGACCAAAATATGAGACGGAGACGACCCAGAACACAGATGGTTCCTCAAATACGTCCTTACCACTGCTCCCTGCAGTGTTTACTGGATATTGATACTTGTTTGTATCTGTGCTACACAGAATAAACTCCTACAACTAGTTGTTGACTGCAACATACAGTAAGCTAAATAGAATATTTCACGGGGTCATATCATGAAAAAAACTAATACAAATTTCACCTTTCACAGTTTCAACTCAAACATTTAAAGTTGTGACAGTCTTCAGAACCAGTTTTACTGTAAACATGTAAAAGCTACAACTTAAAAACATACAATTTGATTAATTATAGGCATTTTTCAAGTTGCAAGAGTTGACAGGTCTGAGTCCAGTTTTAATCTACAACCAACAAATACTCAGATGAACATCACGACAGATAAAATATTAATCAAGAAATAGCCTCAAAATCACAATCAAGCAAAATAACAAGCAGTTAGTTGTTTGGCGTTGTTGTACTCACAGTCATGGTACTGCCCCATCTACCACTAGAAATACAGTCCGGGATTTCCTCAAACTCACGCTGTGTGTGAAGAATGTTATTCCAGCTCCACAAAATCCTGTCCAGGATTTCAAATTATGCTACCTAAAGCCAATCCAAACTACCTAAAGTAATTGTTAAACTGTATCTATGTGAGTTTCCTCAACAAATGGCTTCAGTACAGTCAAAGGTTTCCATTTAGTTTGGTAATGTAATCGGGGTTACGATGTCTGTTGTTTGTCACAAGTAATCAATAAAACGCGGCTGGAGTTATAATTAGGGTTTGTCTTTTTTTTGTCCAACTCTGATTACCGCCATGTTTCATCGACTCTGACATTACAACAGGAGGTATACGCCATAATAATATGAATTAATAAATGTTAAGGATGCACGAAAGAGAGAATGAATTAGTGGGGTTATGCGTATTTGGATATTTAGATTTAGAATAGGGGATAGTATGATAAATATGAGCTGGGCTAGATTAATAAAGGGACAGTTTACCCGAAAATGGAAATTCATGTCATCATTTAGGTTGTTCTAAACCTGCTTAACTTTTTAATTCACATTACGTATTTATCTTGATTTTATGAGTTTATTTTACATAGTATTTGCCAGTCATATAATGTATGTATACATCATGCATTTTTCTTGACTTTATGATTTAGTTGATGATGTTTGTTAATATCGGTTTGTACTTTATTTGGCAAAATCGTAAGGGCGGAAATTAATTACACTTGACATCGACCTTGAAACATAAATCTACAGTCTAGCTATCCCGATTCAAAGCCAATTATCAGTAAAGACAACTGTGTAATGTAAAAGGTTTCTATAGATCTTTGCAGAGCTGCCATGTCACATTGCATGACATACCAGGATGGCTTTCTGACCCAGCAGGCTCTGCAGTCATCAATCACACACACACTCAGAATTAAGAGCTCTGTTTACCTGTGCCTAGCCAGCAGATTTTAATGCTGACTATGGAATAAGAATACAGACCGTACACTTGTTATAAAGGTCCGGTCCCTCTGAAGATCACTGCAGAAAAGAAATGATCTTAACGAAGGATAGATGGTACGTTTCTTCTTACTTAATCTCTGTGCATTAGTAATGTTCACAAGGAAAAGATGCAACAAATAAAACCTCCAAAGAGATTTGTTAACATGAAAGCTAAATGTATCTTGAAATCCAGTTACATCACATAGTTTTGTTTCCATCTATCAGTTAATTCCCTCTCTGTACTTCAATGTTAGAAGCAAACAGCATGTTCTTATTCTTGTCAAGATTTCCAGATTTCCAGCTTATCTAAATAAACCAGAAGAGTCCTGTCAGCCAGAATCATTGCGCATCGAGACCATATGCATCGCTTATGTCCCAGACAACATATTCATAATTCAGTAATTTGTCCTCAAAGTTTAATGTTTAGGCTTGTTAAGTAAGTAATCATTAATTCCACATCGTTTCATTGCTGGTGTTGTTAGCCATTCCTCTCTGGTGATGTCTCGCATGCTGCCTATCGGCATATGGGTATAACACACCATTATTATGCTGACGTGCCTGTTCAAATTTGTAAAACTTCGGTATTACAACATAACTGCTGTGTACTGTATAGGGAACTGTGTGGCTGCAGTTTGGGACTCGCAGTAAAACAGAGTTGTTGTGAGTGTGAAATACAATATAGTCTTGACAATATATTGACAATGCAAACTTCAAATATAAGACCATTTTAAATTGTACGGTAAAGCAGCTCTAAAAAGACAATAGTGTCATTGTTCAGTTCAATAACTGTAAAATGCATCAGTTATGAAATTAGTTTGAAGTAATGCAATTCTCAACCTATTTCATGCAATGTTACGTCGTAAAAGTCATTCTCATGATAATTGTCAATAATTAGCAAAATCATATAGTGACAAAAAATGGAATCTACAATAAATAAATAAATACATAAGTACAACTTTTATAGTGTTTCTTTGTGGTTGGGTTCATGTTTGGGTTGTACGTTTTTTGCACGAATTCAAGTTCGCCATCATGTGAATTCTTTCAACTTCTCAGAAGACCATGTTGAGTGAAGCAGTATATTTGACAAGAAAAATTAGGGATGGGACTGGACTTTATTAAACGGAATAGATGGGATCTCGACTAGCTGGGTGTGGTCATGGCATAACAAAAATAAACACATAAAAATAAGAGATAAACGAGAGTTACATCACCCTAAAAATTAAAGTTTAAGCAAATTGTTACTTTTTAAAATTTTATTTTCATTTGAATAAAGTTACTGCAGAATTATACACAGTAGGACCAAGAATGTGTGTTCATTAAGTAAATAGGGTTGAATTTTATAGCATGTTGAGAAAGAAAAAAGTCAACAATTCGTTTTATTTGTAAAGCATAGACAACATACCTGAATATAACAACAGCTATGTGACTTGAGTGAACATAATCCCAGTAATGCCATATTTCAACCAATTGACAACCATGACTTATCCCACAATGCACTTGGACTGAAACAATTTTGCCTGCCAGAAGAGTCCTTGAGCTTTCAAGAGTATGATTTTTCACTTAAAGTAGTGTTTATACCACCTTGAATGTTAAATTTACATTTTTCATAAAGAACAAAACATTCAGCAGCTGACATTTGGTTATTCTCTCTCATCTGTTATTGCCATGATATACATGAATAGTTCATGTTCATTCATTTACTGTAACTCAGGAGAAATGCACCTGAATTATCCTGCCACATATAGTTTTATATTGTGTCATATACTGCAATAAAACATACTTAAAAATCTCCAAATGGGTCTTGCAAGCATGTTCCCAATCCTTACAGTGCATTATCATCACGTGATCTATTCTCACAAGTGGCCCAGGCAGCAATGCATGGTGTGCGGTTTATGTACACTTATGGAGAAAAGTGCAGCTGAATTTGACTTTGCCGGGGTAACCTCTGAATAACCCTGCTGACATTACATTACTCTGATGTCTCATGGACACTAGTGGAAGGTGCAAAGTCCCAAAACATGCTTAGAAAATGCACAGTTCTGCATCACAAATGTAGCTAAATCAAACAGATGTACTATGTACTTACATCTGCCCACATTAACCATACATTTCAGGCTTTCATCTTGTATATATTTTATATAATATATATAATATTAATAGTGAATAAATTAATATAGTTCTTGCTTGTTTTTGATGTTTAGCTTTCATAAAGAATAGCATACAGGTGGCTTACACAAAATAACATTTTAATTGTATATTAATTATTTTTAATGATATTAATAATAATTTTAATATGTTAATAATAATTAAAAAAATGTTATCTTGTATATAAAACAGCAATATATATGCCTTACACAAAATGTGTATTTTAATGTAAATTACAATAATTTTTACAAAATGTTTATATTGTATAGAAATTTAATGTATACAGTACATAATACATATTATATATTTTTGGCCTGAACAGTTTACCTATAGCCTAAATATAATATAATATAATATAATATATAGCCAAAAAAATTGATGGACAGCCATCAATTGAAGTTCAGCTCCATTGGTTATTATAGGAGCGATAAACTGTGTTCTCTTTGGTTTCTGTTGTAGTGTGCACACAAAATAGGTGAACATCAAGAATTCTATAATAATGATAACACCAATAAGTGGATGTTGACGGTCCTCAGAGCATACAGTTTCGGCAGCTGCTGATCAAACCAAATAGATTTTCCTTTCATCTGTTAAATGTTTCTTACGACTGTCAGCCTGGCTGAAGTTGATCCTGACCTCTGTGTGAACCCCACCTTAGCTCAACCTGCAGATAAACTCCCCCCCATTCGGGAGAGATTAAGATGCCCGAGCGAATGTTTGTGTAACCTGATAATGGAGCAGGCTTTCATTTCTGTGGCACTTTTGTACCTCTCTCATCTCATGCTCTTTCTGTCTATCTGTATCTCTTAGCTCCCCTACTTTCTCGCTTCTCAACGTGACGCTTAGCATGGGCAGAATGGGACAAGAAACGGCTGCCATTATTGCTGTTGAGTGCCATCCATCCTGCTGAGAATCCCTGGGCCAGAGATCAATAGACACTGGCAGAGAGATGGAGTACAGAAGAGACTAGGAGAGATACAGGTATGTTTGGAAAGGAATACTAGCTTACTACTTGCTCTATTTTTGCAGTATGCATTGTGTATATTGTGTAAATTTCCAGTATGAACTTGAATGACTTACTATGTCTGTGACATAGTATACAACCATACAACCAGAGCACACTGAATGGAAGACTGTATCCCACAATGCAATGCACTAAAACTGACGTTCCATTTTTTGTTCGATGTATCAACTTCTTGACTCATTATTTGATTCAACTGCTAGTTTGGCCCCCAATAATATGCTAACATGTGGTACAATAACAATTTAAATTAATGTTTTATTGTTTTTTTAAATGAATATGCATCTTTCATACTGTAAATTGTTAAAGTTGTGATTCTTAAATTCACTCGAATCGCATCTATCATGTTGTTTAAAAAAAAACTAATTTAAAAACACTTTTAAATGTCATCTTTAGCTAATATCAAAATGAATATGCACTTTCATATTGTACATTTTTAATGTTGTGATTCAAAAACTGAATTTATTATTTTTCTTAGTGTTTAATTTTTAATTTACACACAATAGTATAAAATCTGAATATGAACCATTTATCGACGATAACATATTTAAACTATTAACCGCTTATCTTATTGTTATCGACCTGAATTTTAATATGCATGCCTACTAAGAAACAGTGATATTTGGCATCAAACCTGGTGCAGTGAATCTTAATGCAGCATATTTGAATATATGTGAGTGCAAATGAGATGCAAGAACAGTGAAAGGTGAAAAAAAATCCATACATGAAACAGCATGCGATATAATTTTCTGTATGTAAATATTGTCTCTTTTCAGTAGTACAGTAGAAACGATGGTATACTGCATACTATTTCACATACTATTTTTAAGTGTATAGTCTGTACAGTCGGACTACATGCAATTATTCCATTCCATGTACTGCACACTGAAACAGAGTGAAAAAGAGAAAGATGGAGAAAGCGTGAAAAACAGACAGAGAGAGAGAGAGAGAAAGTGCTGTATCACACTGTAAGACCTGGCTTTGTTTCCCAAACAAGCCCCACTGAGGTGTAGCGACTCACTGTTGAATAATTACCCGTTAAACACACATTTATCATTACTGAATATGCGGCTGTTCTAAGTGTTTGTGGCTCAGTGGCTCTAATCCAGTTCCTGTGGCTGTAATACACAGGGAGAGTTTTTCAAATGAGTGTCATTACTGTAAATTATTGTCACGAATCCGGTCCATGAGTTTTCGTCTGCTAGCCATCAGAGGTCACCCTTTCCATTTTCATTGACTCTCGCACTACACACTGTTGCATATCATCCCGGACTACATATCCCATCATTCATTGCACTGATTGCACACAGCACTGATTGCACACAGCTGGTTCACTAATTGCACACAGCACTGATTGCACCCAGCTGTTTCATATTACTCACTCACTATTTAATACTCACTCTTATCCCTTCCCTCTGCTGAGTATTGTTTAGCACTTATCAGTTTGATAGCTACACTACAGAGCCCTCGTTAGCAGCCTAGCCTAGCCTAGCCTAGCCTAGCCAGTTTTTCTCGGTTTCTGATCTTCGCCTGTTTTCCTGGATTACCCCTTTAGTCTTGCCCCTTTTTTGACACTGTTCGCCATTCGTTGACCTTCGCTAGCCCTAGGATTATTCTTGTGTTTTGCCTGCCATATTCCTGTTTGCCCTTGTTCGACCCTGCCTGTGTTTCTGACCTCTCTGCTTAATAAAGCCTGCACATGGATCCGCATGTCTCACGTCTTGTCAGCCCCATTACAATTATTATGTTTACCCCCTTTTGAGGCATACGAGGCAGCTGCTTGTTCTGGAGAAGCATTTTTACAGTTATTTCCCCGTGGAGATAACTGTGGACTAGAGAGGGATCTCAGCCTCTGCCTTCAAAAAGAATCAGCGGCATGGACGTCTTTTGATATAGTCTGATTTGACTCCAATTAATACATTTGCTATTAGTTTCAAATCTCTAGATGAATTCAGATTTGTTGGAAAAGTTCTGAGCGATATATTCGTAAAGCAGAAGCATAGACAGTTGTTAGTGATCTTGCAGAAGATTCACATGGAAACTGCTCCCAGGGCTTTGCATTTCTTTTTTACAACAGCAAAAGTTTTTTTAATTTTTATTTTTTATCTGGAAGATGTGATTCTGAGAGCATTTGTCTCTAAAATGATGTGGCATTCAGTACAGTAGATGGTTTTTGTGATGACATAGAATGACGTAGAATGTATGTGAATTTATTATTTTAAATTTTTTTTATGCAATATGTTTCGTTGAATAATTCACCCAAAAATTCTGCCATTATTTACTCACCCTCCTGTCATTCCAAACTGTATGATTTTTGAAACACAAAATATTATTTAGCAGGAACTCTTTTCCAATGAAAGTAAATGGGGATGGATGCTGCCAATCTGTAAAAATTAAATGAACTGAATTAAATAAATATAAATAAATAAATACAAGTATTTATAATAAAAATGAAAATAAATGTACATTTAAAATAAATAAATACAAATCTTAAATGTCATTAAAAAAAAAAAAACTTTTTATACTGTACATTTTAATGTTGTGAAGCATAAATTAATGTTTAGCATGTCAAATTACTGATTATGTCTGTGTGTGTGTATATATATTCTGTTTAAAAATTACAAAAATATCTTAAGTTATAACGTTTTTTTAAAAACACTGAAAATTATTAGTTTGATATTTTTTATATTTTATATTTAGCAAATTTCAAAATGAATATGCTTGTTTCATACTGTACATTTTAATGTTGTGATTCCAATTAAAACAACTGACTTTATTTGTAACTGTTCTAAGTGTTTTTTCCATTTATTTATATACAATAGTATATAATTGTCATATTAATCATATCAGTCATTATCAGTCATAACACGAATACATATAAAATAAATATATATAAAAATGATCAACTTTTCATTATTTGCCTGAATTTTAATATTGGTGCATGCCTAGTAAGAGTCAGTGACATTTGGCATCAAATCTGGCACAATGCATCTTAATGGAGCATATTTGAATATTTTTTTATGTTTTTTTTTTTTTTTTTCACATTCACTTCTAGCATGTAAAATGACTGATTTAATTTTTTATTTCTATGTTTTATTTTTAATATATTTACACACAGTAGTATAACATTTTTAATATGAGACATATTAAAATTATTCAACCATAACAGGGAAATAATTAATTGTATTGTTATAAGCCAGATTTTAATATTGGTGTAACCCTAGTAAGAACCAGTGACATTTGACATCAAAGCTGAGGCAATGCATCTTAATGCATTGTTTGATTATACATGACCGCATGTTTGATTATACGTGACCGCAAATTATTTGAGAGCTGTGAAATGAGAAAATTACTTTCATTGTATTGCAAGGGCAGCATGAACATTCTGCCTGACTTCTCCTGTCCTTCTCCCCCAGTTTAAAATGACAAGGAGGTAAGTTAATAATGACAGAATTAACATTTTTAAATGCACTACTCCTTTAAAAATGCACTCTTTCCCAATCATCTGAGGCAGAGATCAACACCTGAGAACATTTTCTAAAATAAGCATGAACAGGTCGTACAGGTCTCGGCTGTAATTGTACCCTTTCACTCCCTGAAGCAACCTTTGACACGTCCCAAGCACTTGATAGTAACACCAGCAGTCAGGCACAAAATAAACTCATAATATATGCACACATCTACCTGCAGAAAACATATTGCAGCTGCTGCAATAATTGCATTTAAAGACACCTCATTAGTTTCCCAGGTGGGGCAGCTGGAATTAAATCTGGAAATGAAACAGCACTCCTTAAAGGTGCAGCATGCTGGAACATAGACATTGAGGATATAGTGGTGACAAGAAAGGAGAACATCTCCTTCATGTTCTCTTTGAGAAACAGGTGACATCAACAGCTCGGTCTCTAAGGACAATATCAGCTGAAGAAATTCTGCACGTGTTTCCAGGCCTGCTGCATGGTATGTGTCTGTTTCCATATTTTTTCCCCTTCAATGCACGGATGCACATAATTGCATGAAGTGACAGGGTGAAAGACACGCAGATGAGAGATAGAGGAGGAGAAAGAGACATCAAACATGAATGTGCTGACATTGCAGAAGCATTTGGCCACTGGTGGGACCCGTGAACTTCAAATCGCTCTCTCTCTCTTTTTTGTCCTCCGTGCATCACTA
Source organism: Sinocyclocheilus grahami (assembly GCF_001515645.1). Lineage (NCBI taxonomy): Eukaryota > Metazoa > Chordata > Actinopteri > Cypriniformes > Cyprinidae > Sinocyclocheilus > Sinocyclocheilus grahami. Next base: position 40,597 of record NW_015506806.1, read on the forward strand.
TAAACTTTCAGTGCAGGAGATGGCGTGATATCTCATTTTGCAGATGAATAACTTGCTTATATATCTTTGATTTCCCTCATTGCTTTATCTATCTATCTATCTATCTATCTATCTATCTATCTATCTATCTATCTATCTATCTACCGTGTCTGTCTGTCTGTCTTTATTTTCATCTTAATAAAGTGTTTCTTTAAAAACACTAATAATTTAATAACACGGTTAAATGTAATATTTAGTTAATTTTAAAATGAATAAAATATCAGTTTTTCATATTGTACATTATAATGTTAGCATATATATATATATATATATATAATGATCAAAATTGTAATATCAATGCATCCCTCACAGAAATCAATCTACTTTTGATCATATTTGCCATATATTTTAGTTATTAAAGAAAACATTTAGATTTTCAAAAACTAACTATATTTTTACATTTTCTGAAGAAAAACTGAATGGTGTGTGCTTGTGCAAAAGCCTCAATTTGTGCGTTGTGAGTGGTTCACATCCATTCATATGGTTGCAGGGTGTTCTGAGTGGTTGCTAGTATTATGATTGCATACCAAGTCAGAAGAAACCTCCCCCAACTGTCTTGCTCTTTCAGTCTGATTTTGGTTGCTCAAATCTGAAATACATTGCATCTGCGCTTGTGTAATTGCTTGTTTGTTTTTGGTCTTAGGTGGCATGGTGAAGAACCGCTCATCATAGTTGCACAAGCTCAGTCAAGGACACATGCTGACCACATATTCTGTTTGGGAACACATGATGGATAGCATATGCAAGAATCTGTGATTTATATCATGCTGTCTAGACATACAAGACACTATTGAACAGCGTACAGCACATGTCTACATCTGAAACTGCAGGAGATTAAGAATAAATAATTTCTGCTTGGATAAAGACTCTTTGAATTGTAGCAGGCATGGAAAAAAAAGCCAAATCCACCTTGTTCGATATCCAATAGGTCAAAGTCCCGGAATGCCATGGAATTTTTTGAACCACATAATAAACACAGCGACTCTTGAGCCAGGGGATGAGAACAGCTTCCACTGTCCGCAAAATGGGGCATCTGTGATCATTTCTGACGGCTAATTGGGAATTGCACATCTGACATCCATGGGACATGATGGCAAACACAGCTTGCTCTTTTGATGTTCAAAATCCTGACCCCAGTTGTCCTTCCAAGTGAGGAAAGTGTCCAGCAGTCAAGCTGGGCGGCTGAGACGTTGACCTCTGGTGTCTGTCCTCATCACCCCGATGAACTGTTTACCTTCAGTCTGTTTCTTTCAGTTCTTGTCTGAGCTAGAGGAAGCCAAACTTTGGATGTACTTTAGATATAAAGGGCTGTGAAGAAGTAAGCACACCCAAGAGTAATTGAATGTTATGTATGTCAATAGATACAAATCTGTATAATTAAATAACACCTGAAATTCACAATTTGCAATATTTAGTTTAACCCTCATTTTGTGTTCCAGTCATTTTGACCTGGAGAGGATTTTCTTTTTCCCGAAAATGCTAGTTAATGTTACCGCATTGGATTAAAACTGTATGACTTTGATCGGGGTATTAACAGGGTATTAATCCTCTTCCCTATGGATAATTTTTATACTTGTTTTTTTTTTTTTTTTACCCACCTTGTTACACTTGGGGAGTCGATCCTTTTTATCAACTTGTTTTCTTTTAGTTAGCAAAGGTTTTGTATTTCTTTTTGAAAATTATTGATCGTAGGCCTTATTGATCTGAGCTCAATTTTTAACTGGGAAGATTAGATAAAGGATTTTCAGTGCCGCACGTGGATTAAATGAAACTAAATGGTATTTTGTTTTAAAAATGTTATTTCAACCCTACATTTAGAATCAGGTGCAACAATTAGAAGATGTTAACCAACTGTGAGGCAAGGTGGTGAGAATTTTATGGTTTAGGGATGTTTTGCCATTATACCAAATAAGTGTTGAGGAGAATGTACAAATGTTGAAGCTAAACTGTAAGTGCACCTTTTGACATGATGATGACCCAAAAAACATGCATTAGAATCTTTGAAGGAATAGCTGTTAAATGTCTGTGTGTTTTGAGTTTCGGTTGTGACCTAGTTTTCCCCAGTCGGTTTAATTAGTCATTCTGTTCACCTGTGTTTGATTAATTAACTCATTAGTTCTTTTGTTTGCTCCCCTACAAATATGCTGTTTTCCCTTAGTCAGAGTCCGCTCTCATTTATATAATGTTGGTGTACTTGCCTGTCTCCTGGATTTGCTTATTAAAATAACTTTTGTAGATCTCCTTCATCCTCGTGTGTATGTGTACCTCACCAAACCGTAACAGAAGAACGGACCGACTACAGTTTTTTGATCATGGACGATCCTAATGTAGCCCTGTTATGCCTGCAGCAGAGGGACCGCTCCCTAGAGACTTACTGTACACCATGGATTTTTTGGAGTTGGCATGCCTAACACTCTATCCAGACTATCACTTTGTGTGTTTTACATCTCAAGCCTCAGCGAGCGGTCCAAGGCACGCCTCTCCGTGAGCGGTCCTCGGGACAACTTCGCCGCATGTGTGGAGTGGGTGCTGGAGAATAATGGACTATACTTCTCTGTCTGCCCCGCTGGTGAGGACATCTCCAGCCCCACTCCCAAACTAGAGACCAGCCAGCCGTCATCCTGCTGCACGGAGCTATTGCCAGAGCCCACTGCAGATGGAGAGCCTGAGCCTGCCGCGACACGTGAGCCAGCGCGCATCACCGCAACTGAGCCTATCGTCGCCCCGGAGCCTGAGCCTCTTGAATTGTCTGACCAGGTGCATGAGCCGGCTACATCGCCTGTCCCTGAGGGAGTTTTGCTGGAGATCGAGGGCTTGGAGGGAAGCCCCGCCCACACTGTGTACTTTCTGTTTGTGTACTTGCCTGTCTCCTGAATTTGCTTATTAAAATACCTTTTGTATATCTCCTCCGTGTGTGTGCCTCACCACCCCCTAACAATAGCTAAGAAGAACGAAATAGAAGGCTTTGCAATGGCCGAGTGAAAATCCAAATCTCAATGCCAGAAGTGGGCTGCACAAACGATAGTACATGTTGTTCAAGGCTAACTTTGCTCCTAGTCAATATAGGAGCCAGATACACTGAAAACAATGTTGAAACATTTTCACTTAAAAATTGCTTGTAAATTTCACAAACGGCTACAAGGAAATGGCACGCAATATATTGAATTGAGTATAAAAACTGAAATAGTATTTTCTTGTAAAACATACTTCAATAAGTTTTATTTACAACTTTGAACATTTTTTTTTACAGTGTAGACAATTAAAAGAAATGCCAACAAGACGTTATTTCGGACAAACGGTGCAATTGCAGCTATTAAATCTAGGGTTGTACTTAATTTTTCAACAGAAAATGTAGATATTTTTGTTAAATAAAAGACTTCGAAGTCATATTTTCTGTTTTCTTCTGTTGAATTGTATCACTTTCATCTATCAATAGTGTCAAATAAACCAGTTCTAATATGTTGAACCAAGTACTTGCAACTGTTCATGTGGTGCACTTACCTTTTTTTACAGCACAGTATAAAGACAGCATTCATTTTGAAAGATGTTTCCAGAAATTACTGGGTCTTTTTGCAAATTAATTGTGAAAGACTGACTTTCATCCTGAAGGCTGACCATTTATGCATCAGAAGTGCTAAAGAAGCTAAATTTTCCCTGCTCCGAGCATGACAGGTATATTGTCACCATAATGGTGTAATTACATGTTATTAAAGTGTGTTTAATTACATCTAATTTTTACTGTGGTGGGTGGACAAATATCTTTTCCCTTTTGAATTACATTTCCTTGTTTTATGTGACAGCTGAATAGAGGAAATGACAATCTGCGTGCCACAAATAAGCCTCGCAGTTGAGGAGTCTGCACATTTGTGCTTCACTTGAATATTCTTGGCAGTGCTGCCAGATTTCGAAACCCTCACATCTGAGCTTGCCCCTTCTCAGCTGGACACATCTGGACATGTGGGAGCTCGGGGGATAATCCAGTCGCCTCTGGTGAGCTGGACCCATGCCACCGTCCAGTGGGGTTTCCTTCCCTCACGGTGGGAAGCAGCTCTTGCTTTAATGATGTGGTTTTAGAGCAGGCCATGAAAACTTTCAGGCATGTCAGAGGACTTCTGTGTGTAATTGAAAAGCTCTTCAATCTGGTGCAAGAGAGCGCAAATGGGATATTTCTGAAAATAGCCATTGCTGTTTTAATGAGTTTGTTCATTAAAAGTTCAACTTTTTCCTTTGGGAACTAGACAGTATCATTGGACATAACTAGAAAACGTCTCAGGTTACTTATGTAACCATGGTTCCCTGAGTAGGGAATATTATTTACAGGAAATACTTCTGCTGTTGCTTTCAAATCAAGCTTTTGTGCTTCACAGAAAAAAAACCTAAAATATGAAATGTTAATAACTACTAAAATTTGCTATACCATTTGGTCAGTTGGCCTTACAATGACATTTGTGTGAGTTTGTTTTATTCATTACATAATATATGTATTATATATACTGTATATATATGTATGTGTGTGTGAGTATTTACACACACACATACACACACACACAGGTTTGTTTTTGTGAAAAGTGGGGACATCCCATAGGCGTAATGGTTTTTATACTGTACAGACCGTATATTCTATTGCCCTACACCAACCCTACCCCTAAACCTACCCCTTACAGGAAAATTTGTGCTATTTCAGATTTTCAATACACTCCATTCTGTGTGATTTATAAGCGTTTTGAAAAGTGGGGACATGGGGTAATGTCCTGAAAAGTCACCTTCTCCTTGTAATACCTATGTCATACCCTTGTCATTATACAAATTTATGTCCTCACTTGTCACAAAAACACGCACACTCACACACACACACACACGCGCTCACACATACATATCAAATATACATATATTTTGACATGAATAAAACTTACACAATTGTCATTGCAAGGCAACCTGATAATATATAAATATTTATACAAAATATAAATACATTGTCATGCGTGCCTTCACCTGGTTGGAGAGCTCTAGGAACTCCTCTACATACCTCTCCAACTCCTGACCACCCTGCCGCAGACACTAAAGCCTGTCTTCGGCCGTAGTCATCTTGTTTAGGTCCAGAATTCTGTCACACATGCCTACTGTGCTGGAGCGAGGAGACGCAAAGACGTAGGAGATTCTAACAATAACAGAACTTTAATGAACAGAACACCAGGAAAGCACACGTAGCACTGGAGTCGGGAACTCAGTAGGGTTGTGACGGTGAGGAAATTTTCCCACCGGTTAATCGACGTGTGACAACTAGGGATGGGCCATACCACTTATTTTGTTTTCAATACGATACCGATATTTTTCAAGGGAGTATCGACAATATCGATACCGATTCGATACTTCTGAACTAAACTTTTAAATTATGAAATTTATGAAATTATTAAATTACTAAGAGTAAAATGGGTAATGATAAGCACTTAACTTTGTTTAAAACGCATTTTAACATTCAATACGCCTTAATTGTAATTTATTAGGTTATATTTTTGTTTGCACATGGTTCAAATACGTTTTTTGTTTACACATGATTCAAATCTATAAATACTACAGTTGAACTATGGTCACTTTAGTAAAATCATGGTTCATTATCCTAAGGGACTGCCAGTGACAGGCTGTTACATGCATAAAATGCAACCTTTTTATTCTGACAGTGTATGATTTCTATTAACATTACAGAATAGAACATGATCAATATTATCTTTCAACGTTCAATTTAAATAACTGTAATTGCACAAACTATGTAGGCTACAATTTCAGTTTGTTTATTGTGAAATAACTCTGTCCTTCTGTCCTCTGATAAGCATTGTTCAGGGCTGCCGTTCCCAAAAGCTTTAATGCTTTCTTATGATACTTTTGGGAAAATCAGCCCTGTTTGAATGCACTGTCAGCAGTGAGTGAACGCTCTCTGTGATTGATTGGTTCTGTCTTGCAACATTTGCGTGAGCAGGAAAATAGTTATATCCTACACAATTACTCCCTAACAAAGGTTCTTCGTCCAATTCAATGCATATTATACGCATTATTATTATTATTATTATTTTGTCGAATTAACAAAATAACTGGTAAATAAAACACACCTTAGTATCGATATTTTTTTGTTTGAGTATCGATACTTTCGATATTCGCGTCAGTATCGATATATCGATACTTTGGATCGATACGCCCATCCCTAGCGACAACACCGGTATAACCGTGGGGGCGGGGCGGGGGAGTTCCCTCTTTTCCTAGCTTTCCTTCGCTTTTAAATAGCTTGTAAAAGCAGCATGCGCATTTTACTTTCACTTTGAAATAGCGGCAATTCGGCGTAAAGCAATTGTTCGTTTGAATTTTCCAACTTTTCCTCACTTTCCATTGCTTTTAAATAGCTTGAAAGCGCCGTGCGCATTTTACTTTAACTTTTAAATAGCGGCAGTTCGGCGTCAATTGCTTGAATGCAACAACAAAATACAACGTCAAACTCACTTTAGCGTATATATAAAACATAGAACTTTTATTAACAAAACAAATACACCATTCTATAGGGCAGGCTATGCCTAATATAAAATAACAAATAACTTACATAAAGTTTAAATAGGTATTCAAAACTGGAAATAGGCTAAGTAAACATGTATAATATATAACCAAATAAATAAGAAAGTAGAACGTTTATTAGCAAAATGAGTAAGAAAGCTTGGAGGCACAGCATACACCTTGATGTCAAATAAAATAAATAAATGACGCAAAGTTTAAAAGTAAAAATCAGCAAATAATGTGGAACGAATTAAATAAGAAACGAATGTTTAAAAAAAACTTCCAAAATCACCTTAGATAAACGGCAAAAGTCAACAGGTTTTTCAAAATCCAAAATATTGCCAAACAGGCGCTTTTGCATTTCGTTTCAGAACTAAATCATCCACTATCGTCTTGTCTGTCTCACCTCACTCTTCTTGTCAGTCAGCTCGACTCACTCTCCTCACTGGAGAAATGAAATCTGATCTGTGATGCTGTCGTTCGGCACGCTGCATTGAGCAGCCGCATTCAGTTTTTAAATGCAGTGTCTGTTCTTTTACTGAACTAAATTATTTTTATTACTATAAAAAATCAAAACGACGGTGGGGATCGGTGGGCAAGTGACATAAACGGTGTTGCGGCTTAACACCGGTATCACCGTCAACACCGTCTATCGCGGCAAGCCTAGAACTCAGGGGACCACGGCCGATCAGACCGTTCGGGGCGCCATAGCGGATCAGGCAGACTAGGAGGCCATGGCAGAGCAGACAGTTCAGGAGTCCATGGCGGAGTAGGGAACTCAGGAAGCCATGGTGGAGCAGATAGTTCAGAAAGCCATGGCAGATTAGGGAACTCAGGAAGCCCTAGCGGAGCAGACAATTCAGAAGGCCATGGCGGAGCAGTCTCCGAGGCCGCGGCCCCAGACCCCGCCCCAGCCTCTATGGCTAGAGCCCTAACGGGCTCTGAGGCCCTTTCGGGGCTGAACTCGGGGACTGGAGTTCTCCCTGGGCTTAATTGGGGATCAGGAGCCAACACTGGAGCGAACTCTGGGGCTGGAGCCGACTAGGAGGCTAGGATGAGGGCTTCTAGCTGTCTTTTCCTCCTCATCCCCCTCTTACGGTTAGGGGTGAATTGGACACCGGCGGGCTTGACTTTGTAGCGGTTGGCGGGCCTGACTCGGGAATGGCCGGCGGACTTGAGTGAGCCGCGGCTGGCGGACTTGACACAGGAACGACCGGCAGACTTGTCTGCTGAGCGGCCGGCGTTTCTGGGCTGAGGACAGAGATGGTGCTGGGAGGAGATGGGTGGTCGGACCATTTGGCCAGATATGTGGAGGGTCCTGGCGAGGGGTGAGCTGGCGAGGCCCGGTGGTTTTCGGGAGGGACTGGATGATGATCGCTCTGAACCTTTTCTACTTCAAGATCAACTCCATTTAAATAAAGGACATTATTAACCAACTCGATCAGGGGAAAACTGTATGTGGGAAGATTGCAGCCGATTACGTCATCATCCAGCCCCAGCCAAAAACAGACACCGAGAGCGGCGTTGAACCAGCTCACCAGGTTGGAGAGCTCTAGGAACTCCTCTACATACCTCTCCAACTCCTGACCACCTGCCGCAGACGCCTGTCTTCAGCCGTAGTCATCTTGTTTAGGTCCGGAATTCTGTCACACGTGCCAACTGTGCTTGAGCGAGGAGACACGGAGACGTAGGAGAACAATAACATAACTTTAATGAACAGAACACCAGGAAAGCACATGTAGCACTGGGGTGAGACGAACAATTCCGGACAAGGGAAATTCAGATACACAGGGTTTATATCAGTGGTGGGCCGTCAGGGCCAGCAAAGCCTTCTCTGCTGGCCTAAACATTATCAGAATCACTGATTTAGTTTTTATATATTTTTCCATGAATGTGTATTAAATTATTTCCAATAGTCTATTCTCTTCATTTCATAGCTTTTCTCTTGGTTGCACTGCTTCCAGCAGTGTATGTTTATATTAGAGCTTTTATCCAATCATATTTCAGCAATCGTGTTGCCAGGGTCAAAGAAATCTGCCTTAAGGCCTTCAGAATCCACAGTGCAGGCGTCTGTTAGCTTAAATCAATGCAATGAAACTGTTGCTTTAACCAATCAGATTTCGAGTTGGCAGCACCAGGGCCATCTAGCTGGCTAACGATAACGTCAGCATTTTCTCGTCCTTTGATTGGATGGTCAGCATACTAGCTAGCAAACAGCATCACTGTAAATCATTTTATTAAAACTTAGTAAAACTTTTATTTCTGTTTCTCAGGTTTAGATTTTCAGTGCATTTTGAAAAAATATTTGCCTACTATATTTAATCAATCTAAAAACAGTTGTCCTAATAACTGCAGAAAAACAACCACAGACCTCCTCACCACCGGCTCTGTGAAAGGCTCATGAAGATGAAAAACCACTAAAGTATGGTAGGTTAATTTTCATTTTTGACTCTTTTATCTCTTGATGCATTGTATGATGATGTTATTTGCGCGATAAAAGAGTCAAAAATGAAAATTAACCTACCATACTCAGTGCGCTGGCAGACACGCGGGGAGAATTGTGAAGACTAAATAAAGCAGTAAGAGAACATTCAATTGTTAGGTCAGCTTTAAAACACATGTAATCACCTTATTTGTTTTATACCAATGCTATCTGTAAGGTATAAATGCGTTTGGGTGAATAAATGTCTGTAAGAACATCGGATGGACTGTATTTGTGTCATTTTGTTAGGTTAATGCTTCAGCTACAGATGAT
>NW_015506806.1:50348-51406 GCF_001515645.1 Sinocyclocheilus grahami
AAATAAAGCAGTAAGAGAACATTAAATTGTTAGGTCAACTTTAAAACACATGTAATCACCTTATTTGTTTTATACCAATGCTATCTGTAAGGTATAAATGCGTTTGGGTGAATAAATGTCTGTAAGAACATCGGATGGACTGTATTTGTGTCATTTTGTTAGGTTATCCTTCAGCTACAGATGATGTATGTTGCGCAATTGTTAATTGTGTTTCTTTCTTTAGTAATGGCTTTAATTCTCGCTACATAAGATACCTGTCTGTTATGTAGTGCCCTGTTATACTTCATTACTGTGTAATATTTACGGTTAATTTTATTTATATTTATTTTTATTTATTGTTATTACAATATATAGTGTATATAAAAAAGTGAAGAGTCAAATTGAGCGGAAATAGCTTGTTGAGCTTTATATTTACACAGAGTAAATATTGTATGACTAATGTAAATATTGAGGAGTGTGTGTGTATTTATACAATATATATACAGTGGGTACGGAAAGTATTCAGACCCCCTTAAATTTTTCACTCTTTGTTATATTGCAGCCATTTGCTAAAATCATTTAAGTTAATTTTTTTCCTCATTAATGTACACACAGCACCCCATATTGACAGAAAAACACAGAATTGTTGACATTTTTGCAGATTTATTAAAAAAGAAAAACTGAAATATCACATGGTCCTAAGTATTCAGACCCTTTGCTCAGTATTTAGTAGAAGCACCCTTTTGATCTAATACAGCCATGAGTCTTTTTGGGAAAGAGGCAACAAGTTTTTCACACCTGGATTTGGGGATCCTCTGCCATGCCTCCTTGCAGATCCTCTCCAGTTCTGTCAGGTTGGATGGTAAACATTGGTGGACAGCCATTTTTAGGTCTCTCCAGAGATGCTCAATTGGGTTTAAGTCAGGGCTCTGGCTGGGCCATTCAAGAACAGTCACAGAGTTGTTGTGAAGCCACTCCTTCGTTATGTTATTTTCGTCCACTGTACTTGGCCACATTCATCTTTCCCTCGATTGCAACCAGTCGTCCTGTCCCTGCAGCTGAAAAACACCAAAACACCC
>NW_015506806.1:59415-62098 GCF_001515645.1 Sinocyclocheilus grahami
ACGGTACGGTTCACTTTTTGGGGGTTTTCCACTGGGTACAGTACCTTGTACCTGGTACTTTTTTTAGTACCACCTCGGTTGGGGTCCCAAGTGAACCGTACCGTTACCAAAACATGACGTGTAAGCTCTGCTGATCACGGATTGGCCGGAGAGAATCGTCACTACCTGCGTCACTGAACTTGCGACATAAACACAACAGAACCGCTAGATTTAAATCAGCACAGCCAGCGAAGGATCGAACGCAACTGTTTTGAACGAGCGTACCTTTTTTTAACAACCAAAATTTTTGTTGTCTGTTGCGGAAGAACAGACGTTCCTCTCGTTGATAGCAGAGGAGCGGATCCAGCGAGAGCTTGATGGGGCGACGCAGAATTAAAACGTTTTTTAGGAGTCGTGGTAATAGAGGCGGCGCAAATATAACGACATGTGAATAATCTCGCCCAATCTAAAGCGGTACTGAACTGCAGTGGAAACGCAAACCGTGTCGAGCTGAACCGTGCCGTACTGAGCCGTGCCGAACCGTGCCGTACCACGCAGTGGAAAAGCACCATTAGGCTTAAAGGATATAGTGAGAATTGGTGTGGGGGGAAAGCTTTGTTGTAGTCTGGGGTGCTTTGAAGGCAATATGAACTCACCTGTCAGCCAAAAAGTATAACATTTTCTGAAGCTGTAAATAAAACAAAGATTATTGTAATGATTTTACAAGAAAATACTATTTTAGTCTTTCTACCTGAAGATTCGGTGTTACTTGCTGTTTCTCTGTCATTAATTCTGAAATGTTCTAGTAACTTCTGAGTGGAAATTGTTTTGGCACCATTTTTCTTCAGTTTAATAGTAAATAAATAGTAGGCCTAGATCTGTTGTTAACAAGTCACATGATTTCAGGTATCATTCGTGTCCATTCATGCACAACTAATAATATAATCTAACTTTTTACGATACAATCCAATGATGAATAAAAAGTCCTGCTCTAATAGTGTTAATCCCGTCAACAAAATTACTGACAAAAATCTTCATAAAAATTTTTTTCGAGTGCCCAGCATAACAATAATTAAACAATTTGAATTGAAACATACTGTTAACAAAAATCAGATGTGAAAAAATAACACTGCAAGATATTAACAATTAGGGCTGGGTTTAGACACAAATTTCACTATTCGATTAGATTTTGATTCACAAGATTGTAATTTGATTTGATTTCCAATTTGATTCAACTCAATATTGATTATTTTGGATATATATCAAGTACAGTACATGCCAAAAATCTCTCAACTAATCCTGTAAAATAAATAGTTGTTACTACATTACTATAATATTAAAGTTTAAAATTAACTGATTTGTATGCAGATGCTTAAATTACACTAAATGAAGTTTTTGTAATGATAAAGTCACCATTACATAATTATATTTGTACTCCAATACATTTTTTGAAATATAAATATTTAAATGGTGGCTGTCATAAAAACTTGACATATTTATTCAAATATATATTACACATTGAATAACTGTAAAAAATTATAATGATTATGTTATAGACTGCATATATTAAGCAAAATGCTCCTCTCTAGAGTACATTTTTCTAGCTGAGTAACGAGTTTATGGTCACTGAATATGTTTTTTTTTCCTGAGGTAAATGTGACGTTAGGTGAAATATTGTTTACAAGCTTGTTATATTGATGTATTTCTGTGGTTAAAACCCAGATTGAGCGATTGCATAAGACATACAGATTTAGGTAAGTTGTACTCTTTCTTTTAACATACCTTCGGATATTTATTCATGTTTATTTCATGCTGTAATCGGTATTAAAGCAGAGGAGATGATCAGTTTACGCGCACTTCCCACTGCCACTTCTGTTAAACTGAGGCGCTACAGCGGTCTGTCACTACACATTAAACGGAACCAAAATAGCATTAATTGTTTAAATATTGTAATAAAATGGTCAGAATTTGAAATCGGACACTTTGTTTCATATCAAAAGTAACAAAGCACAAAGCTTATTGTGATATAATGGAAGGGAGGTGTGCTACAATGTTCCATTCTTTAACAGAAAACTAGGCTAGACTAATGGATTCTCTGTATTAAGAATCAATATTGTTCTGTAAAAATAAGAATCGATTAAAATCAATTTACACAGCCCTATTAACAATGCACTTTTAAACTGAACATGTTTACATGCACACAAATAAAACTAACAAAAATCGGATTATTGAAATAACCTGTTAACCAGTTTAAATGCAAACCAATAACCTGACAATGCAAGAAAAGCGTGCTTACTAGAGCTTTTTTAAAAACTAAGTTTATTGTCTCATCATAATCATCCATATATCCAACTCTGAGAAATCTAGTTCAATCATGACAACTCTTGGAAGATTTTAGCATGGTGATGGATATGACAATGTTAATGTATTTAGTCTTGGTGGAATAGATCTGCTACGCTGCTGCTGAATTGGTGCTGCTGTTGGTTATTGCTGTAGTTGTAGATTATTGCTGCTGCTGTAAGTAAGTACAGGAACTTGCTACTGCCAATGCATACGGCGATAAGGTGCCATAAGTATTTAAGACATACTGCTGCTGCACAAATAGCATATAAAATAACCCGTAGCAGATCTATACAGGTGGAGCTGGGGAAGGTGGAGGGTTTCAGAGAAACTCTGAAAGCGCACTGCAGGAATCTCTAGTGAA
>NW_015506806.1:62108-78328 GCF_001515645.1 Sinocyclocheilus grahami
TGAACTATATATATATATATATATATATATATATATATATATGTGTGTGTGTATCTTTTCACACAATATAACTGTGGATTGTATGTATTTGAACTCTTACCACTTGTCACGCTCGGTTTTGTCTTGTTGATGTGTCTTGTTCTAATTGGTTTTTGTAGTCATGTGTCTTGTGTTCTCATTGGTTTATCATTTGATTGTTCTCAGGTGTGTCTTGTTCAGTCATTAGTCCTTGTGTATATGTAGCCCTCATATTTCATTATCTGTTGTCTAGCTTTGTTTGAGTAACCACTGTTAGGTGAGTTTGTTCATGTACCAAGTCAAGTTATGGTCTGTTTAGTTTTTTTATTTGGAATTAAAACTTCACATGGGTTCTACTTCAACTTGCCTCAGTGTATTTATTACACCGCTGAGTAACACTTCATCCCTTGGATTCTCAACCTCGTTCACATTCTCAATGATAATTAAAGTGTAAAATATCTAGGTTCTTGCCATACGTGGTTTAATATAAAATGATATCCCTTAATGTCTCCTTGTCAGCTGCATGGGCAGTAATGACGATAATCAGGGTCAGAGGAGCTAAAAGGAAAAAAAAATAGCTCGATGGCACATTCTGTCAGGAAGAATTAGCGCTCTCCAATGTCTTATCAGTGATGTGCCCTCTGAAAACACAGCTAAAAGTTAAGAAGCAGGAGGGGGTTATTGTCTGTACATCTCGGTTTGTTTGCATGCGCGTATAAATATTTGATTAGCACCTCATATTCTCTCTAGCTTGTTAATGCATTCTGAGATGTCATTGTTTATTTCAAGACATATTCTTTCTGTGATACTCGTACAACATTAAACCAAGCCCGTTCTTATGGAGTCGCTCAGATTACAGCGTTTTAGATTAGCACTTTATTTTCAGTCACGTCCCAGAGTTTTGAACAACTGGCATTTTTAGACAAAAGCTTTCATGGAATGGACAACATCAGTGACAATGGATGGTTTCTTGACCTGAACCAGACCATGAGCAAATGTAGCCCCAATGAAAACAGTAAGTGTATCTAAGGATACGTTTCTTGTTGTGTCCTGCTCAGAGTGCTGTTCACCTGAACTGTGCAGATATAAATGTGTGGTTTATATTTTTCCAGATACAAATGGAATGATGGAAAAAAAGCTGGGTCATTCACCCTTCTAGCCACAAATTGAGCAACTTACAAAAGCTGGTTTTCCCCCTCCAACAGAAAGAGATGAAAATACATGGATATTTTCAGTATGTTGGCGGAAACATACTGTTTTTGCTTTACTTAGAAACACAAAAGCAAGATCATGCAAGTATGAAACAAAAATAAATTAGTTTTCTTTTCGGTCATTATACATCTATCAGAGAGCTTTATAATCAGTTTTTGAACGAGATTAAAGATTATTCATAGAAGTCTTTGAGTTTAACCTTGAGCACAGAGTGCACTTATGCTGTTTTCTTCTATCATGTCTATAAACGATTTTGAGACAAATATTTTGCCATTGAGGTAAAACATAGAAGAAAGCCACTTTCCACAAATACTGTGCACTTTGGTGTTATTTATTTATTTATTTTTAAAGCATTAAGTCAAGTCAAGTCACCTTTATTTATATAGCACTTTATACAATACAGATTGTGTCAAAGCAGCTTTACAGTGTCAAACAGGAAAATAGTTTGTCAATAATGCAATAACAAACAGTCAATTGTTCAGTTAAAGTCAGTTCATTGATGATTCAGTGATGTCGTCATCCAGTTCAGCTCTATTTCAATAGTGTCTGTGCAATCCAGCCAACAATATTGCCAGAAATTAAGCGTCCCCATTTAAGCAAGCCAAAGAATACAGTTGCAAGGAACCGAAACTCCATCGGTGACAGAAATGGAGAATAAAAACCTTGGGAGAAACCAGGCTCAGTTGGGGGGCCAGTTCTCCTCTGGCCAGACAAAACCAGCATGGTGTGGTTTAATTCCAGGCTGCAACACAGGTCAGATTGTGCAGAGGACTTGCCTGGTTCCTGTGGTCTTGTCCCGATGGCTGTCTAGTTGACAAGATCTTCGCAGGGGATCTGTCTCATGACCTTCTGAACATCAGATGTCTGGCCTACTGAAATCAATTCTTCAGTTTGAGTTACAGTTTCAATTCATCAAGACATGAATCACAGTTCTTTGAACCAACATACTATGTTTGATCCATCCATAAACAAACTTCCGTGTTTACATGTCAGTGAAGGATATAAATTCAACCTGACCACTCTCCTACACTTCGAAAATTCTCCAAAGACTGCAAAATGGCAGAGAGAAGCATTTTAGGTTGCAAAGGGAGGATATTTTATCTGAGGTGCTTGGCCAGTCCCTGTGAGGAAACCCTGTTGCTATGAGACAGATTGTGTTTTCCAGACACCTGACCTGGATTTTGGCTTTGCCGCCATACCAGAGCGGCCCACCTTGCCCCCTGTATTCCCATATCTATCCCCTTGTCTCTACCGTCGACAATAGGGGAGGGGGTCCATCTAAACTCTTTCTGCAGATGTGAGAGGAGGGGTGACCTGGGAGCCCTATGCGAAACAAAGCAATTGCATTTCATATTGAATTGGGAATTAGGGACATGAGCAAACTCCCCTCTGTCAAGTTTCTCTTGTATTCTGGAGACTTGAAAGGGAAAGGAGGAGGTAAGTAATGCTTGAACTGTCTTGATATACTGATATCGGATCAGCACCATGTAGCTTAACCTGCAGATTGCATAGTCCTCTCTTTCAGAAAGATGGTGAAGTCTCACCATGCCTATAAACACAGTTGTGTTAAATTTACTTAATCTGACATAACCCAGGGATACATTTTATCAAAATTCTGGTCTTACACTAATAACCTTATTTTTATGCAATGGCCAGTAACCAACAAATTGCATGCAAGCATTACAATTCTATATTATTTTCTCAAAATAAGTTAAAAATAAAACATACAATTATTTTAATTGAAGTGCTAAACACAATTTAGGGATCACAACATTATTAGAGCGTTAGATGACCGTATTTTTTTTTTCTAAATGAAAGTTGTACTGATATTATAGTTGTACATATTCAAGAAAAACTTTTTCCTCAGAATATATAGAGATTTTTTTTAATGTACGTTAGTGGAAAATTATTTTTTATCCCTAGATGGCTAAACAGCAAAACAATCTTTGATTATAAAGACGGACATTTTTTTCCCTTAGTGTAATGTGAAATGATGAACAACACAAAAATATACAGTATATTATGCAAGTAATGATGGTCAATTTTGTGTTCATGTTAATGTGAATCTGCCAACACGGAGGACAAATTAAACTGTTCCTAATATGATTTGCTGAACTGCTGATGTTTTTGTCCTCTACTGGTCTGTTTCTTTCCCTCTCTTCTGGAAGACAAGTCACAACCATACTGGTGCTACACTGGATATCTTATGATGGCTGTATCCTGTCACAAACTTACCAGAATGATGAATCAAATTATTAGAAATAAATGATAAGTCAGAGCCAGACAACCTCAAGTCGACAAAGTAGTAGCAAATACCAACTACAACACAACTGCACAGCATCTTTCCTAATTCTCTCCAATTCAAAAACAATGGTTTTAAATTAAAAACAAAGTGACCCTCACAAGCTGTTTAGTTCTATAATGTGACATATTTCCAAACTGATGGGCGTTCCTCATCAGATCAGTACAGCAAGCTGGGCGTAGTCTATATATTACAGGGGCGGGGTTAAAGAAATCAGGCCTTGCCGACATCACCACAAGAGGAAAGTAATTTCAGGCTAAATGAAGTAAATTATTGCATTTTGATGAAAGATTACAAAGACAGGCACTTTTTCTTTGGAGCAATATGCACTGATGAATCATGCAGAGTCAGAGCAACAGTGTGAGCAGTAAAGTAAATAAGGTCAGTTTTGATTTCATGTCGACTCTTTAAACGGAAAGCTTTGCTTGAAGTAAGAAATGGCAGGAAGTGAGTAACAACTGTAAAGCAAATAAATGAACACATGCATACATGCATAAATAAATAAATAGCAAATCCGTAGGTAGTTAGTAATTTAGTGGAACATAACAGAAAGCCAGATTGGAAGTGTGGGTGTTGGAACATTTGATTATCGGTGTGTGACGTGCGTGAAATTCAACACGTCCTCAAATGTGTTAGTCCCAGAGCTCGGCAGAAACTAGTCTTGAGCTCTCGAGAGTGAGAACTAATTGAACTGACCTCTCGGTGGCAGGAGGGCCCTGAGAGGAGACGGTGCTCATAATGACAAATGCAACACAACCGCGAGTTTACAACATCTCAATCTGTTTTCATTTCATTTCCAGAGATAATTTCTCCATACTGTACGATGGAGAAAATAGGAATGTGTGTGGCACGATTACTCTTTCATGTGCGAAATATAAATGAGACAGCTCGGAAGCTCGTCTATGGAGACAACAAGATCTGAGCCAACAGGGGTCAAGAAAAACTGGCAGGGTCAGTGATCTCTGAACATGCTTCAAGTGCATTTTTGAAGTAGCACAGGATGCGAGAACATTTGGCCCAGCTAAACCTGAGCAGGCATTGCAGGTTCTTGCATTCTCTTGACCTTTCTGACGATGGGGTGGCTGGCGGTGCTCCACCTTCCCCTGGAGAAAGAGCAGGGGACATGGGTCCCAGCTGTGATGTAGGACACCACCATGAAGAGAGATGGATTGTAAAATTTGCTGGAATGATGGGGTGAAATTCTATGGTTTTTCTCAGGTAACTTAATTATCTTCTAGCCTTTTTTGTTTTTGTTTGTTTATTTATTTACTTTAATTGTGGATTACTGCATTTTCGTTTTTCTTTCATTTTTTTAATTCTTATTTTCTTTTATTTTTCTTCCATATGTATTTATGTGAATTTTTAAAGATCTTTTTTTTTTTTAAAGAAAAGTTTTTTTTTTTAACCATGCAATGGAAGTGAATGGTAGCTTATTTCCGCCATGGAATAAAATATGAAATATTTGAATGCGACTTCTTATTACACAATTCTGACTTCTTTTTTTTTTTTGCAATTCTGAGAAAACATATTTACGAATTGTTTATAACTCGTAATTGTGAGATATATACTCACAATTCTGACAAAAACGGTCTGAATTGTGAGATGTAAACTTGCAATTTCTTTGAAAAAATCTGAATTGTGAGATAAAATGCCACTTTTGGTGGAAATAAGCTTCCTTGAAATGGGAACTGGGTTTGTAAAGCTCCAAAATGTCCAAACAAAAAGCACCATAAAAGCACCATAAAAGTATAAAATATTTGTGTGACATTTAACAGTAGTTGATATTGGTTATTGTGTGTCTAGTGACTAAATGTCATTGATGTCAATGGCGTGCCATATTTCATTTAAAATCTACAGTTGATAGTGATATTTTCATTTAGTTACTACTACTTACAATTTTTTACTGATGTACAAATCAGCATACTATCATCTCTAAGATCTTTTTTTTTTTTAACCATGCAATGGAAGTGAATGGTAGCTTATTTCCGCCATGGAATAAAATATGAAATATTTGAATGCGACTTCTTATTACACAATTCTGACTTATTTTTTTTTTTTGCAATTCTGAGAAAACAGATTTACGAATTGTTTATAACTCGTAATTGTGAGATATATACTCACAATTCTGACAAAAACGGTCTGAATTGTGAGATGTAAACTTGCAATTTCATTGAAAAAATCTGAATTGTGAGATAAAATGCCACTTTTGGTGGAAATAAGCTTCCTTGAAATGGGACCTGGGTTTGTAAAGCTCCAAAATGTCCAAACAAAAAGCACCATAAAAGCACCATAAAAGTATAAAATATTTGTGTGACATTTAACAGTAGTTGATATTGGTTATTGTGTGTCTAGTGACTAAATGTCATTGATGTCAATGGCGTGCCATATTTCATTTAAAATCTACAGTTGATAGTGATATTTTCATTTAGTTACTACTACTTACAATTTTTTACTGATGTACAAATCAGCATACTATCATCTCAAAAACATTGCAAGAATTAGAGGTTTTGTTTCCAGTCAAGACTTGGAGAAACTTATTCATGCCTTTATCACCAGCAGGGTGGACTATTGTAATGGTCTCCTCACCGGCCTTCCCAAGAAGACCATTAGACAGCTGCAGCTCATCCAGAACGCTGCTGCCAGAATTCTGACTAGAACCAGAAAATCTGAGCATATTACACCAGTCCTCAGGTCCTTACACTGGCTTCCAGTTATATTTAGGATTGATTTTAAAGTACTTTTACTCGTTTTTAAATCCAGTGTTGGGAGTAACGCGTTACAAAAGTAATAGTCCTCAGGTCCTTACACTGGCTTCCAGTTATATTTAGGATTGATTTTAAAGTTCTTTTACTCGTTTATAAATCACTCAATGGCCTAGGACCTAAATATATAGCAGATATGCTCACTGAATATAAACCTAACAGACCACTCAGATCATTAGGATCGAGTCAGTTAGAAATACCAAGGGTTCACACAAAACAAGGGGAATGTGCTTTTAGTTATTATGCCACCCGCAGTTGGAATCAGCTTCCAGAAGTGATCAGATGTGCTAAAACATTAGTCACATTTAAATGCAGACTCAAAACTCATCTGTTTAGCTGTGCATTTATTGAATGAGCACTGTGCGATGTCCGAACTGATTGCACTATATTATATGTATAATTGTCTTCTTAAATTCATTTTAAACCTCTTAAATCAATTTTTTTTAAATAATTTTCAAAGTTTTTAAATTCCTTGTTTTATTGTTGTGATTATTCTTTTTATTTTATTTTATGTAAAGCACTTTGAATTACCATTGTGTATGAAATGTGCTATACAAATAAACTTGCATTGCATTGCATTGCATTTTGCAAAGATATTGAATGAGTTCCAAAGACTTAGCAAACCAACCAATTAACTACTTGTATGATATCTTTTGGTAAATTTTGGAGCTTGACAGTTGCAGTCCCTATTAACTATCATGATATGGAAAAATGGAAATGTTCAAAATATGGAAAGAAATATCCAGAATGTTTTTTCTACAGTAAACTTTACCAATAGAAGAAATAAATTCAAATGGGTTTAGAATGATTTGAATGTGAAAATGACGACTCAATTTTTATTTTTAATGCACTGTCCCTTTAAATGTACATGAATGCTCATAAAAATGGTGCAATTGTATCATGGATCTGCCTTTTACGTATTAATATGGTCTGGATGGCTGAGAAATTATAAAAGTCTCTCATTCTCGCTCTCTCTCTTTCCCCAGCTGGCTTCGGCCGCCAGAGGCACAGTCCGTCATCCTACATTCAACAGCCCTGCAACATCTGTTCATTAGCTCTGACAGATGAAAGAGGGAGAACGAGGAAGCGAGTGAGTGAGAGAGCGTGTGAGTTACGAAAAGAGGCCGAGACAAGACGTTCAGCAACCTCTATTTTTTTTCCTGAGGTAGAATGGTAGACTGACACCCTACCTCTCTCACACCTCTTCATCTTGATTTCAACATCATCTGTAAGTGTTAGAGCACCCGCATGTGTGTTTACCTGTCATTTGAAGGAGAAGTATGTGAAAATGTGTTTGAGGCCGTTTTGATGGCTGCCGGATGACATGTTGGTATGTTTAGTTTGAATCAAGAGTGTGCTTTGATGTGCTCTGTCAGGTGTTGTGCAGGTAAAATGACGTCGCTGATCAAGATGGCTGCTGAATCTGCCATCCGAAGGGGCTTTCCTCATGCTGAGTGATTTGTTGCTTCTTTAGCTATCTCTTACTGTTTGTCCCACAGTATCTCTCTTTATTTCCTTCTCTGTCTTGAAATGTCACTGGGAAATCAGCACGGAGCAGTATACGCCCGAGACCTAGATAAATAATGCAGGCTACATTACTCTGGCTTAGCCCTTGTGAAGTGTTTATGATGAAACAGGCAAATTCAAGCATCAGACGAAAATACTACACAACAGCAACAACAACAAAATAAAATGCTTCACACAAAGACACTTGCATAGAAAAACACATCATCCACTCAAAGTTTCAACATATGCTGATATTTTAGTAGAGAGACATTGGAAAACATTTTCAAGTCACATTTTTTAAAGAATGCTAAAGTATTTTACACTGCATTTTACACTAAAAATACCATTATGTAGTGATGTGTTATGTAAAAATACTGTAGAGCGTGTAATTTCTGCACGTGTCACCAAACTATTTTTTGCAAAAAATTGCAATTTTTCCCCCCAACCAGGTTTCCTTCTGCTATATATGGAAGCCCATTTCCGCCACTGAATGCAATTGCAATGCGAGTTTACATTCTCAGAACTGTGAAAAATGTGCAAGTTATAAAGTCAGAATTGTCAAATTCACAATTCTAAGAAAAAAAGCCGCAATTACAACTTTTTTCTCCGAATTGTGAGAAAACTCGCTATTGTCAAAAAAAGTCAGACTTGTGAGATAAAAAGTTGTAATTACCTTTTTGAATTTTTTAATCAGTGGCGGAAACGGGCTTCCATAGCTCTATTGGTTGCTAGCTCTGCCCTAAACTCATGCCATTGGTCGAGCAACTGTTGCTGTGTCAGGCTGGTCAGGACGTTCAAATAAGTTTATGCTGAGTTCCACAGTGTTTACACTTTTTGGGTAAGTTAATGAATAAAATGTATGATGTCAATGATGAAATATGGCCCAGGTTGACAGGTTTTGTGAGATTCTCCCATTTTGTATTTAAAATAGGCCACCATAGTATTATAAAGTACCACAAAACTGCTGGTTAAACATGTAAAAAAGGCTACACAACTTTGTATTTGAACTTAGCTAAGCATTGCAAATGGGATCATGCTAAATAGAGTGAATTGGATTTGATCCCTCTCTGAAGCAGACCGCCGCGTCAACATCTCAGACGAACATGTCGAGCTGAAGGGGAGATTAGAGCTAAAGGTCAGAAAGAGACAGGAACAAGAATTCAACCGTAACCCGATATGATGTTTCAAGTATGCCGCTCTCCCTACGAATTAGGTACTAGCGTAGCACAATCACAAGAGCTACTTGAAAAAAAGGGAATTTCTTTTTACCTCAACCATTGTTGAATAATTCTCAACAGAGTTTGTTGACCATGGCTGTAGAAATCGATCGGAATTACATTTAGATTGACTCAAAATAAAAGCTAACAGACTCGCCTGCAGTTAGCATTAGCATTTGAGTCTATTAGAGGAGTATTCGGGTTCAGAAAGTTAAATTGTATCAACAGCATTAGTGTCATAAAGTTGATTACGACAGAAAATAATTTAGGAGAAAAGTCAGCTCAAAAAAGAACAATAGGCAGTATAATAATTTTATTTAATGAATTACATTTTAATATATATGATTTTAAATGGATTACCATAGAAAATAGATCTGGTGCAAAAGTCTCACCAAAAAAAATAATATAATTTAAATATGTAATTTATTATATTATTTTAAAACAATTTCGACATAGTATTTATTTATCTATTTATTTTGAATATATTTTAAATATATATGGTTTGAAATGTTTGCCCGGTTTACAAGTATGTGCACAAATGATATCGGCAGGTAGCATTCATGCATCATTAATATTTAGTTTCTCATTGCGATTGATTGACAGAACATTTTGAAATGTATAATTTTCACAATCTTCTATGATTCATCTAAGCAGGCCCCACCTCAAGTTTCTTGTGTCAGTCATCCATCTCATGTCATGTATAGAATCCATAAGGCATTTTTTTCCATATTGATCCACCTTTCTCCTCATCCATCTCAGTTTTGACTCACAGTGTTTCAGTGTGTTTTTGATATATAGCTCAAAAGCACATCATAAGTTCAGTGAGCACTTGCAGTCCGTTCGTTCGTCTTTGAAGGCTTCCCGTGCGAGCGGCTGGCTCGTGTGCTGATTCATGACTCTTTCTCGCTCTCTCTCTCTCCCCCGCTCAGCATGTCTCTCTGTGACATCTCCCAGTGCAGTGCACCACAAGGGAGAGAATGAGAGAGAAGCCTTGGTCTGCAGTTCCATCGGAGTCCCTCGGAGGCAGTGTTGATCTACATGAAAGTACTACAGTGAGAGCTATGATTGAAGCCCGGGACAAATCCATCTTTGGGAAGGCAGCAGAGTTGCCACCAAGGCGTCAAGGTTTGGCTGCATGACCTCATTAGCCCCTGCTGGTAGATGCCCTAACTGCATTGTTTGGTTGCAAAAAAGCATCTTTCTCTGTTGGCTACCATTCAAAAGTAGGCATACATTCTGATAAAATAAATGCTATGATCGCTAATCTTTCATTATACTGTATATAATATAATGGCTCTTAAAAGCAAGAAATGGACTATTCTTAAGTTAATGTTGCATTTGGTGTCACAGCTCACAAAAGCAGGCTTGGGATTGTGTGTTCCTGCATGTGGTGCCGTCATCCAGTCAGTGTTGTCATGATGTTTTTTCCCAAGGCTAGAGAGTAATTAGTCACATGTGATTGGCTCAAAACAACATGGCAGAAGGACTGAGTGGCCACATGCAAAGATTACAGATTTCAACTAGTACTGTTGCATTTCAATAATATCTTAAAACAGGGTTTTTGAGTGAATATTTTAAATGAACTTACTGTTCACAATTGTTCTGCTGTGAACGACTCAAAGGATTTGTTTAAAAACACAGATGTTATTTTTATAGACAAATTATACAGACTGGTACTGTTTCATTTGTGAACAGTATTATTAAACTGTGTTTTTCAACAAATCTTTTAAATGAACAAGACAAATTATAGACAAAAACATGTACTGGTATAACCTACAAGAATATTGCAAATTCTGAACAAATCTTGTTGAAAGAAAATAACAAATCTCTTCTAATCTATGCTCATGAAAATATCAATTTATTTTAAATGTTAAATAGGACCAAATTTAACAAACACAATGTCACATTGTTGGCCCTAAAGTAAAACCTTGTTTTACACTTTTCCAAGTAATAATTCATGCAAAGTGTAAAAAGTAATGAAGTGAAAATAAATAAATTAGTAAGCAGTGTGTAGTTTTCTTTTTTTCCTTTCTGATTAAAATATTAAACATAACATATACCAAAGTATGTATATTTGACTTCATTTACACTTCAAGGTCCAGCGCAGACCCAATATTATGTTTAGGTGCAAATCTGTCAAATGGTATCAGTCATAGGCTTCATTACTCAGTCAACTACCTGAGTACGCTATGATTTCCATCAGTGCAACCCAGGTTGACAGCATCCTTTTTACCTCAGTGCTAAATGGCCTATGGCGTCTCAGTAGTTTACTTCAACATTAGCATGCTATGCTCCCTAGACCTTTTCCGAGTAACATAACAGGTATTTTCGTCTGTTTACAGACACTCATGAAATGCCTACAGTCTCCATGCTCTTCTCTCCTGGCCTTCTGACAGGAAGTGACACCACTCAGTCTATGGCACTCTGTTGTTCCTGCTTGCGACAGTCAGTGATATGGGTTGGATGGCCTCCAGTGCCGACAAACCATGCCCTGGATTGTCACACCATGGTAGTCTCTGAAAAAGGGAGTGTTTTGCTACATGTATTTGGGGGTTGAGTCATGCGAGACTGGATAGAAACCAAGAGTAGTGCTGATGGGACAAACGTGCCAGCAAAAGGCAACGAGAATTTGTGCAGATCCAATTCGTCTCGCATGGTACACTCTGTGTCCAAAAGGAAAGCTTTATTTCATGGTTTTTAAAGAGAAGAATTGGTTTGTTTCGACCAATTCCGAATGTCCTCGTATCAGAGGGAGAGTTTCTCAATTGTCTCTCCTAGACAGCAATGAGAGTAAATGGTGACCAAACAGAGGTTTGGTATCTTGCTTCATTCCCGAAGTGGAAATTGTGGAAATCTGTCAACTCCAACTGCCCAGGGCTTCATTTCCCGAAACCTTCTTAACGCTACATTGTTCATAAGTTATACCTTAAGTTGTACCTTGACGTGAATACGTGTTTCCCGAAATGTTCTTAGTTAAGTATACTTTCTGTAAGTCATTCGTTTGTAAGGTTAGTCTGGACCACTCTTAGCTATATCTTATCACTGTTCACAGTTCACTATGCTAGTGGTCACCACTGTGCAAAAAGCATCTTCACATTTCAGTCGATACGATTGTAATTCTGTGGCAAGAAAAAGTGCAGAACCAAATTAATATTACAATTCTAAAGTTGTAATACACCCAGTGTTCAATTAATTGAAGTGTTTTTATGCAAAGAATAAAACTGTCATTATACTGATTAGTTTTTCCATTATAATATACAAAGGCACATCGGCTGGCAAACCATTAGGCAGCACAAAATTAGGAGTCTATTTAAAGGGAATGAGTGTGATGGGGAGTTTGGTCAAACTATGGCAGCGAGACAGCGAATAGTGGTCCTAAATCAAAGATGGCTGCGTCCGCGCAGTACACTATTTCATAAGAGAAAACTTTAGTCCTCTGGCTACCATGTCAGAAGGTACAATTCTGCAAACATTTGCAGAATTGGTTGGGGTTGGGGATGGATATAGGCTGAGTAAGACCTCGGTGTGGCAGTGCGTTCACTCCATCACAAACATCCTACTCCGTCACGCCATCAATTATATACGTATGCCTTTCACCAGGCAAGAAGTGATGGAGGCACATCAAGGCTTCCATTCCATTGCGGGTGTCCCGCGAGTAATTAGCCTTGTGGACGGGACACTTATCCCCATCGCCAACCCATCAGCGCTCGACCAGGCCTTCATTTGCCGCAAGGGCTTCGCGGCCATCAATGTCTAGGTGGTAGTGGACCACAGGGGGATGTTTACTAACGTGGTGGCAAAGTGGCCTGGTAGCACACACGACAGCTTTGTGTGAGCCAATTCAGCGTCGGGTCAAGACGCAGAAAGAGGAGTTTTTGGGCAGAGCATTTTTTAGGAGACAGAGGCTACCCCCTGAGAACCTATCTTCTAAATCCAGTCACCAACCCCACCACGCAGGCTGAGCACAGTTACAACATTGCACACATCCGTACCCGCAACTTGGTGGAGTGCTCGATTGGGCGCTGGAAGATGCGCATCCGGTGCCTTCATAAATCAGCTGGAGGGTTGCGTCTGAAGCCACAAAGATGTTGTAATGTAGTAGTAGTTACTGCCTTGCTACACAACATTGCAGTCACTGGAGGTGCAGCTTTGCCAGATGAGGTGGAGGAGGAGGAAACTTTCCACAACCCACCTCAACTAAGAGATGCCCTACGTGCAGCTGGTGTGCAAACGAAGCACTGAATCATTCACTCTGTTTTTGGTTAATGTATTTTTGCACCCAATTTCTGTTTTTAATCCACCACACAGCATCCCCCTTTATTTGTGTACGTACACATTTATTTCCCCCTCCAGTGCACACAGTTCATTTCTCATCTGTACCCAGAGCCATTTGTAAAGTCCTTTCACTTGGATGCTTAAACCCCCCACAGTCATCACCTTATTTTTCACGCTCTTACTTATCCGATGGCTCCCTCTTTAAAGGTCCTTTACAGTGGTCCCCACTGCAGTTGTAGCTAATCTAAATGTATAATTCGTCAAAAGGTGGTGTCAGAATACCTACCCAATCTCCTAGCGCTGTGAACCTACTATAGCATTTGTGTGTGACATTTGTGTGCAGAAATTACTTTTTGAGTGCTTATGATACACAGTGTTAACTTCTTGGTTAAAATTGGTGATGTGGGTAAAGACTTATTATATGTACATGAACAAATTTGTCATATGCACACAAAAGGCCATTTCTGAGTATAAATAACACCCCCAATGAAAACTAATGTAAATTTGTGCCACTTACACACACTTTCAATGAGATCGGGCTTGAGAAAGGATATTTGTTCACAATAAAGATGCTCTGCAAAGCCAACATCGATGACAGCAAGTTTGCAATTAATCAAGTGTTTATTTGAAAAGAAACACTGAAAATGCACATGACTGAAGCGTAAAAATGTGGAAAGACTGGTTTCCTGGAGCCCATCACTGGGTTGCCGATGGTTCATCTGTAACGTAATCAAATTTTTAGAATAAAAAACACAACACACACAACACGGGACTCTACCAAACATCATACACACCAACCTGGCATTATTTTTGGAACGGAAATTGATGGGCATTGAAATTGTGCTTCAGCCAAAGCATACTGCTTCTCCATAATCTGAAGCTTTGCCTTCTTAACCTCCAGCATGGTCCGAGCGAGGTTGTTTGCCTCTTGTAGCCCTTGCTCGATTCCCCGCAGAACTTCTAGCTTCTATTTTTCAAGCTTCAGCAGCTCTTCACTGCAGTCGCATCGGAAAGGAGGACGCCTTCTGGAGCCCCTCCCGGATTGCTGGTGCTGTGCGACCTCAGTGGAGGCTAGTGAAGGTGTGGACAGGTGTGGTGACGCCTGTGCTGGAGAAGCACTGCCGCTGCTGGCGGGGTAAGAGGGTGTGTTGGTGCGAGGGGGTAACGATAGTGTGCTCTGAGAGCATGGAGTGGTATGCGCACCTGCTCTCAGATCTATCCCCCCTAGATACCCTGTGAGACTGCTTTTCCTAGGATTGCCAGGGCCTTTTCCTCATCGGGGCTCAGTGCAGGCACAGAGCTGGGCCCTCCACCTGTTCTTTCCTGGTCTCTCCGGACTGCAGTGCCTCTCGCTTTGGTAGCGCTGGCAAAATCGTGACACTTTTTTCGAACAATGTCCCACTGTCTCAGTGGGCAGGAAGTAGATGCTGCCATTTTCATGGCTATGCTTTGCCATATTTCTTTTTTGTTTGACACTGTTGTCCGGAAACTAGACAAAAGAACACCTTTGTGGTGTGCCACCTCATCTAGCAGTATGGCCATTTCGGAAGAAGTAAAGCTGGCAGCTATCCTATTGCATTCTTTTTTTTCCCGCCATAGTGGTTGTTGATATGTCTCGCATATTGTGCTTTTATTGGGTAAGTCATCCGAACACACAAATGAGTAATTTACGCCAATAATGTGATGCAGCTGGTTGGTAATCAACACAGATTGTGGAGAACATTAACACACTATGGCAAATTATGATAATATAAATGACCCTTTAAAAGCAAGCGAAGCCAAACAGCCAGTTAATGTAGCTGGTTAAAGGGATAGTTCACCCAAAAATGAAAATTTGATGTTTATCTGCTGACCCCCAGGGCGTCCAAGATGTAGGTGACTTTGTTTCTTCAGTAGAACACATTTGAGGATTTTTAAGTCCAACCGTTGGAGTCCATCAGTCTTATAATGGATGGAAATGGTAACAAAGTCTATGAGTGTAAAAAAAAACATGCACAGACAAATCCAAATTAAACCCTGCAGCTCCTGACGACACATTGACGTCCTAAGACACGAAACGATCGGTTTGTGCCAGAAACCGAACAGTATTTATCTAATTTTTTACCTCTAATACAGCACTATGTCCAACTGTCTTTGTGCGCACGCACGACTTCCGGTGCGTGCGATGTGTACGCGCTCTGGCGTAGTTTACGTAAGCACGAGGGGCAGCGGCTTCTATCAGCGGCTTCGTCCTTCTCTCTGCCCACGGCGCTTGAAGGGACTAGACGGCCTGGCATCCTAGCCCGACGGCCGTTTAATGGGTGCAGTTCTCGTCCGGACTGCGGGTCCGGCAGCTCACGACTCTGGTGGCACGGGACTCCCTCTACGCACCCCTCCCGGACCCACGAGGACACCAACGTGCATGCACGGGGAAGAGACCGGTCTCCCGAGGATAGGTGCGCTCGGCATTTAAACAGCGGCGGTGATGAGACTCCATTCGGTTCAGGTGTGCCCCATCACACGCCGCCAGCCCTGGCTATTTCAGCGCCCCTCCTCTCTCACACACCCACTCCTGTCGGGAGCCTGGCGAAGGGCAGTGATTAAGGGACGGGGTGATGCTGATAATTAGTGGGAGGCAGCCGACTCGTCACAGTGTGTTGATATCCAGCCGAAGAGCAATCAACCATAACTTCAGGCGAGCAGGCTCAGAAGTCGGTTTGAACAATCCGGATAAGCGCAAGTAAGTACCATTTTGATTAGCCGTCGTACCTACAATGACTGTGCACTGTGTAAACAATGAGTGACGTATACGTGCGAGAGATCACTTCCGGCGCTTACGTAAACTATGCCAGAGCGCGTACACATCGCACACACCGGAAGTCGTGCGTGCGCACAAAGACAGTTGGACATAGTGGTGTATTAGAGGTAAAAAATTATATAAATACTGTT
>NW_015506806.1:78376-83331 GCF_001515645.1 Sinocyclocheilus grahami
ATTTGGATTTGTCTGTGCATGTTTTTTTTACACTCATAGACTTTGTTACCATTGCCATGCATTATAAGACTGATGGACTCCAACGTTTGGACTTAAAAATCATCAAATGTGTACTACTGAAGAAACAAAGTCACCTACATCTTGGATGCCCTGGGGGTAAGCAGATAAACATCAAATTTTCATTTTTGGGTGAACTATCCCTTTAACCAGCTACATTAACTGGCTGTTTGGCTTCGTTGGCTTGGGTGAACTATCCCTTTAAGGAAGAATACATTTGGCCGTGAGGTTGCGGGTTCACACACTTGCAAAATTATACATACAGACACACACACACACACACACACATACATATATATATATATATATATATGTATATATGTGTGTGTGTGTCACATCCAAGGTTGCAAGTTTGCAATTTGGATTATTTTATAAATGCAGTGAGCCCAGATAAATGCAATTTCTACTATTTGTAAAGTGCTTCTTTATAATGAACATCACTTTCTCAATACTTTACCCACTCTAGGAGCTCCTGTATATAGTGAACAATCGATTCTCGAGCCATCGATATCAACCTATTCAGCACCACCGCCATGGAGAGCACCTGCTAACGTCGCACATAGGAAGGTTTACTTTAAGCCACATCCTAAGGTATAGTTCGAGGAACACACTTAGGAAAGGTATACTCCTAGTTAAGGTGTACCTTTAGAGTCTTCGCAGCGCACTAAGAGACACCGTTATCAGGAAACGCAGCCCAGTATTGTTGACTCCTCCAGACTGTAAACTGGGGCAAAAATCTGGGCAAAAGTCGTGTAGTGTATTCCAGCTAATAGTGACTTGACATCCAACTGGAAATCGCTGACAAGTAGGAATGTACAAAGATTCCAGCTATTTTAAACAGTAATTTAGTTATGACAGTATACATTAAATAGAATCCAATACAGTACATTATAAAGAACAAAATCAAATTCGGCTCCAGGTACCAAGCCGTATCCATCTTTTTTGCTGTAGTTTTAGTCCACTTCGCTAATGGCACCTTGCCCCTGTCATATGATAGATTACCATTCATGTTCAAAAGAAATGTTCTACTTTTCCTAGAAAGTTTCTCACGTGCACCTCATTAGAAAACCAATAGCTTGCTGATACATTTTAAACACCCGGCCTCCCTGCTGCAGCTCCAGAACTGAGGAACACTTTGACATTTCTGGGTCGTCTAGAACACTCTCTTTGTTTGCTTTTTGATTGATGACAATCATTAAATCTTTTTTTTTTTTTTTTTTTACTTTTTCCAACCTTTGGCAAAAATTTTGTCAGGAACTGTAAGTGGGGTCAAAGTAGACCCAGCGCTTATTTGGTTACAGGGAAATAAATCCACCTCTGGCTTGTTGGATGAGGTCTAAGTTTGTGATTTTAATGTCATTGATTAATCTGTTTGTTGATCTGTCATTGCAAGTTTGAAATTGGTGGGTATCTGTAATAATGATAAATAATTTATACCATTAGACTTCGCATTTGTGCGAAATGTGTTTTTTTTTTTTTTTTACATGGTTTTAGTTTGGAGTCTGGTATGATTTCAGTCAAACGAAAACTATTTTTCATGACATTTACATGACACAAATTATTTTTTATTCCAACCTAAATCAAACTTTTACACTAACCAAACAAACCAGTCAAATCAATGTGGGCCCACCCCGAAATCTCTAGTGTAAAATCTCGCTTAGTTTGAAAATTGTATGCTACACTATGTGCTGTTGCAAAACTTGCAGACTATTTAATTTTAATCGGCATCATCATCAGGCAGTGCATGGTCTGAAATATTTTTCAAATCTATTCAACTTCTAGGTGGGAGCTGGCTTTTGTGCTGATTTAGTGCCAATTTTCCCAGCTTTCAACTCAAATATAAGCCTTAATCATTTCAAGAGAAGACAAACAGGCTCAGATCAGTTTAAAGGTCAACTGCAAGGACGGTGGCCCTCAGCTTCAGCAGGGGACTGTCAGCATCCAGCGCCAGCTCCTTAAGACCTGCGGTGACAAGACAGGGCCCACATTCCCCACAGATGTGTTTATTAATAAACTGGCTGGTGTCTAATTGGCCTGTTAAGCCTGCAGAGACTCCCATACAGAGAAAAAGAACCCCATTGGGACTTCTTCGTCATGGGAATGGGACCATTAAACAGTAAAAGCCTTTTAGATGCACAACATTCTGGGAAGAAGGACTATCGGTGCCACTGTGTTGAGTCATTTGAGAGAGTGCAATACTGCTAATGTCAGCGGCAATTAGTTTGGTGCGTTAGGATCAGACACGCTCTACATTTACCAAGAATTCTCTTTATATCTCAGTTGTTTCTTCTTGACACCAATGACAGTAATTGTGGTTCTGTAGTTCCTGTTTCTCTGATGTTTCTCCTAAGAAAAACACCCTAAAAGTCCTAGTCTTTGATATCATATGTTGTATTTTTTCTTCAAATTTAAAAAATGCATGTATGCATTTATTTATTTATTTTATTTCATATTATTTTACTCGGTTGTCTGGAATGTTCTGGAAGTTGTTCTTAACTGAGAAGCCCACTATGTCTCCTGAGTTATGAACTAGTAACCTCCAAGCAATATGTTTTCTGTTCTCTGTCATTTTTTTATGCTACAGTTTAAATGCTTTTGTGTTTTATGTTAATGTTTACATTTTAAATTCAGCTTTGGTGCAGACCATCATTCTGATCAAGTGCCAGGAAAAAACAAACTGGAGTATTGTAAAATTGTGTAGTTTTGTGAGGTAAGTGATTAAACTTTCTAGCTTGTAATATGCTTATTCTTTGTATAGAAAGCAGTTATACAATGTTTTTTTTTCTCAATCCCTTTAGTTCATCTGCTCTTTGGGCTGGCTAGGGTCCATCTAAACACCCTCCTTTGGTCCACGCAATTACCCATTTAGGAGGATCAGGCATGGGCCGAACTCCATTAAAATCACACAGCCCGCTTCATCAATGCATTCGGGTCCGACAACAGTCAACCTCCGTGGCTGTCGAAATGACATTTAGAGGGAAAAAAAGATGAACAAGCAGTTTGGCAGGTGTAAACAGAGCCATTCAGTTCCTTGAGTCTTCTCTATGCCCCCTTTTGCGCTCATTCTGAAGGCCTGCAATGGGATCCGCGGGCGTGTGCCGTCCCCCCTTCAAAGCATTAGCTCATTGCTGGCTCAATTATACTGATAGTTCTATGGGAGATATAATGACTGCAATTATGGACACCTACGGAGGAGGTGAATTTGCAGCATTCAGCATCAGTAGCTGCATGAGGCCTTTAAGGGTACAAGGTTCTGTGTGAGTACAATGCCAAATGTGAATGTGAAGTCAATGGTATGTTATTTTTAAAACATGCACCTACCCAGGTAGCCCAGGTAATGGACAAATAAGGGGCACTTAGGACATGCGTTCCCACAGAGCCACACATCAAGGACCGTGACTGAAATGGTCATGCACCTCTGTAGACAAAAGAAGCTGGGCATCCTGCTTATCACTACCAGGTTCCAGGTTTCGGCATTGGAACGCAGGTCACGCTTGAGAAAATCAGGGACACTGTAGTTTCCCTTTCATTTGGTTGTACCTTCCAGGCATAGTTGTTCTAACCATCGACACTGTCGATGTAATTACAGAAGCCATAATCACAATCCTAAAGATGTAGAAAAAAAGTCCTCCATTAATTGCTTGCAACAAGGAACTTTGAGTCACTCTGCATGCTGCTGAATGAAGACAACCAGAAATTACAAGTCCTCGAGGCAGGTACGTACACACCCATATAATTTAAATATTGACCCTAATGAAGTTACAACTTGCAGAATTACCTCAGATTCTTGAAAATGTCTTCTACTTGAAGCTTTTCTGGGAACTCAGACCTATTTGAGTCACATCAAGAGTCCTTTAGCAGTTGAGGCTTTCTGAACAGTTGATTCATCAGGGAAATTAAGCCTAATCTTGTGAAGCTTGGCAAATGTAAGTTGTCTTAAAAGCAGGTCAGAGTGACCAAAACACTTGACCCTTTCGTAATTAATTGGGAAAAGTGTTTGGGATGAGAACCGATGCTTCTTTCCATGAGTCCTTGCCAAAAGGACCATTTTAAGAACTGTTGGGTATGTGATTAGTTACTGGGAGAAATTTAGTTTCTCTTGCTGTGCATAAGGAACTAGCCAACCAGGCAGAGCTCAAATCTCTATTCAAAACATCTATTTGTGGGTACAACCATCCATATGTAGAGCTCTGGATTTAACGCTGATGTTTTCACCCCTTTTGTAGAATTCAAATTCTGCTATTTATCCTCATTGAAATCAAGAATAGCAAATAAATTTGTACCACTTTGCCAGGGACACAGGAAAAAATGTGTATTGGTATAAACATATCAATTTCACCTATTTTCATAATAGAAATGCATGAACAGCATGGAAACAATTTCAATAGTTTCTCTGAACAAGTAAAGCTCTTATTCGGAGAGGCTCTCTTGTAAAGAAGTAACAATGCTTAAAGAAATGCAGATTTATAAGCACAACATTAATGCATGTTCCTTATTGTGTACAAATCGTTTCCTGTTATTCCAAAGAAAAGTTTGTCTATGTAATAGGTTATTGAAATTTTAAATTACTTTTGTTCCAGCTGACATCACAGCTCTTACTTTTCCAATCTATCACATCCAAACACGTGGCACCACTGGCATGTAACCCTCAGAAAGGAGTAACATTATTTGTAACATATGCACCAGGTAGATAATATATAGAAATGCTGTATGTCTTAGGCCCTGTCCACACGAATGTGGTTATTTTTAAAACCGCAGCTTTTTGTACACGGTTTTGTGCACAAATGCAAATGCAGCACCAGGTCATTGAAACCGAACATTTTTGAAAACTCCTGCCAGGGTGAAGATTTTCGCGGAGATCTGAAGATCTCCGGTTGCAGTGTTATCGTGTAGACAGC
>NW_015506806.1:84755-106736 GCF_001515645.1 Sinocyclocheilus grahami
AAACCGGCATAGCATGCATTTGCGTTTTCATGTGGACAGAGATTTTTTTAAAAACGAAAGATGGAAAAACTCTGTTTATAAAAATACCCGTGTACGTGTGGACATGACCTTAGAAACCAAGTTGATCTGCTGCTGGCATAATAGCTGGAAAGGTTATGATTAAATTGTCTCCCCTGATGATGGAGAACATGGTTCACTTTGAAATTGTTGTAACAAATAATATTCAAATTAAGTTTAAAGAAGAAATAACTTACCTGTAAACCAGTCTTTAGCACTAAACGCGAGAGCAATCACACGTACTGTACTAAACCATGTATTTGTGATAAAGAATTCTTGAATTCTTGCAAGCATAAGTATAGTGAATTGTGTGGTGGTTTTTCAATTAAAGAAAGGAATACAATTAATTAATCAGTATATATAAAACATGTCAAGACGTAGCGCTTTAGAATTTCAGCTTTAGCTTGACAGCTTGATAAAGGGTGTGTACTGTATTTATATATATATATATATATGCCGACAAATCTCAACTCCATTGGGATGTTGGAAAAGCTATACTGTATATTCCACCATCTGAGATATAGTCTCCACTCCTCAGGCCTGTTATATTTGAAAAGTAGTTTTCACACAGCAGATTTCACCAAAATAAAGATGAATTGACTGTAGTATCTCTCCACTGTAATATCATGCCATCGGACGCTAGAGGAATTTTATGAAGTCTGTGCTCCCTGCCATCCAGCGCTGAACAGACATCAAGCCAGAATGAATGTGACAGTTTGGAAGGATGTTGATTTATGGCAGTCCTTATGCCCTTTGTCCTCCCCTTTCTTTTGCCTGTTCACTCTCACATGATCTCTCTATATCTCTGCTTCTCGTTGCTCTTCTGGCTATTGGCGTATCGGCGTATTTGCCAACCATCTTGAGGGCTTGATGAATTATGGGAGGGTCCTGTGATTCAGGTCTTTCTTGAGTGGTGAAGTGTTGTTTGAAAAGCACTATCTCTCGCGAAAGGTCTCAGTCATCGATTATCGATTCAATGCCATGCTGAAATAAGCCTCCTCCTTTGACCTCGGAATTATGCTGAGTGAAACAAAAAGTCCATCCATCTACGGCTGCACAATTAACCGGATTTGTAATCGCGATTACAATTACGGATGCCACAATTATGTAATCATTCAAAGTCGCAATTAATCGTTCAAAGTCCACTTATGCTATTCTGTGCGCTTAAGATGTTTTTTTTTCTACAGGTTATCTTAAGGGTTTTTCCACTGTTTTTTATAGTTATTATTTATTTAAAGAAGAAACAATCCAATGTTGATCTTTGAGGCTAATAAAAAAGCAAAAGTTTTTCAGTTAGTGCTTTCATAGTAAAACACGGCATGCAGTTGCTTCAAACAATGGCATAAAAATCATTCAATGTAAATTGTGATCATAATCATAACTAATAAATCGCAATTACAAATTCAAGGGAATAATCCACAATTATGATTTTTGTCATAATCGTGCAGCCCTACATCCATCCGTCCGTCCGTCCATCCATCCATCTGTCTGTCCCTCTGTCTGCCATCCGTCCATCTGTCTATTTATCTATCTATCATCTGTCTGTCTGTCATCCGTCCGTCCGTCTGTCCGTCATCTATCCGTCCGTCCATCCATCTATCTATCTAATCTGTCTGCCATCCATCCATCCATCCATCCATCCATCCATCCATCCATCCATCCATCCATCCATCGGTCTGTCTGTCTGTCTATGATTATGTTGTTTTGTATTGACAAACTTTTCTTATTTAGTTAAAAATGACAGTTGTATAAATTCCTTTGGATATCAGTTCATTTGAATTTTACAGTGTTTTAATACTGCAAATTGCAATTTTATATCCTGTTCTCAATTGAGAACAACATCTGTATTTTCATGTCATTTCTGAATGACTTGCAGCCCTGCAGTGGTCCTCTCTAGGACTTACTTAATGATATTAGACAAACAAAAAATGCACAAAGACACTTTTCTTTCAGAAGTAATTCTGTCTGAGACATTGTGTCGCAACTCCATTAAGCTCTGATGTTACAAAGTGTCTGAAAACACGATTGTGTGCTTTTATTTGTTAAGCTGGACATGTTTCCTGCCACAGTCTGGCTGTCACATTAAGGAGGGACGGCTCTTTGTAATGCATAATGGGGCAAAATATAGCAATAATGTGCAGATAGCAGGCTAGACTAAATTGTCTACTTAATGGCGTGTCATTTGCTCTTTCTATTGAAGGATAAATAAGTGATACTTCCTTCATTCTGTGTTTATTTTGATGATTCTTTGTGATGGCCAGAATGTTGAAATGTCTCTTATAATATTCTCGACAGGTCTTAAGAGGTCTGCTTCATTAAACAAGTAATTACAGACCTGTCAGTTCCCTTCAGTGAGCGGCAAAACTGTGCCATGTAATCATTTAGGCCACCAAGAGACCATCCAATAAAAGAGGAGTGGAGAAAATTGGGCAGGACTTGCAAATATGAACATCTCATAAAAATCAGTGGATCGTATTAAGAAGCACTCAATCTTGACTCTGGTCAGCCGTAGTAATTGAGCTGTACGAGAAATGAAGTGAGATTCCTGTGAATTTTTTGGGACATTTCAATGACAACGTCGATAAAAATGATCATCTTCTGAAATTATGTTTAGAGCTAAATTTAGGGCAAATATATTCATCTGAGGTGTGCTATAGAGTTCAATGGAGAAACTCAAGGACAATGACAAGCTCCTTCATAAATGATATTAGATTTATAGAACATAGCTAATTTGCTCTCAGTAGATGTAGCATATTATTTTAGGCTTTTATGAAATTGAAACACACCTCCCTGTCAGTATCAATGGTTTAAACCTAAGAAACTGCATCCACATCCATTTTACTTCTGTAATGTCACTTATTTCTGATTAGACAAGAGTTTCTGCCCTCCAATCTGATTCTTAATGAGTGTGCCAAAGAATCATTTACTTAACCAGTTTATATGAAATCACTGATTCATACATGAATGAAACAAGACACGCTCTTTATAAACGTGAGTGACTAAATCATTAATTTACCCGATTCAATCAAAAATGAAGATTCAGTCAGGAACCAAACAAATTGTTGGCTTTATGGGTGAGTCATTTAAATCATTTATTCAACCAATTTGTTCAACAACACTGATCCATTAAGGAAAGAAACAAGTGACTATTTATGAGTGAGTCAGTGAATCATTTACTCAACCAATTTGTTCAACAGTACCGAATGCAAGTGTGAAAATAAGTTAATATTGAGTAATTTTACACAGGTGGAGATATATATGCCACTGGCATGGTGAACTGGACATGGAGGCACAAGGTAAAGTTCATTTTTGAGAGCATTTTGGATCTACTGTAGATGGTAACGCTTCTTTTTAATTTAATTAATTACATTTCTTCTAATTTAATTATTTTTAATCCACTATGAGTTTAACTGGCATTAAATTACTATTAACTATTCTAAAGATTTTAGAAAAGAAAAATCATTTCAGAGGTGGGTAAAGTTTTTTGCTGAAATGTTATGAATTCTATACAATAACATTGATTTATCACACACAGGGATATGTTTTAAAATGGTAAACAGGGAAAATTTGGATTTTATGTTGACTTTAAGACCTGGGCCCGTATTCACAAAAAATGTTATCTTATCACTAAGAGTTCTCCTAAATAGCAGTAAAAGTTTTTAGCTAAGAGTTTTCTCTTAAAACCTATTCACAAAGCTGCTGAGACAAACTTTTACTAAGGAATAGACAGAAGTCTTAAGCTAAGAGTAAGGGCGGGGTTGACCTTGTTGCTATGGATGATGTCAGCATACTTACTAACTATGCACACAGTGATTGGCTGATAGTCTCATTCAGAGATGTATTCATATAAATATTGTCGAGCGCAATATTATGTTGCCATATTCAAATAAAAGTTTTAAAATAAAAATGTTAATTGCCACATTCAAATAAATATTTTAAAATGCAGGCTAAGTGTCACTAATTAAACAAGTAGGCTATATATTCAGCTAATTGTCAGACTCTTATATGTATGCTTCTCGTAAACAATTAGTCAATATGCATTAGGGCTACCCTCGACTAAAGATTTTTCTGGTCGACTAGTAGTCGTTCATTTTAAGCATTAGTCGACTATTAGTCGCACTTTTATTAATAAACCATATAAATCATAATAATGAGCCTTTAATTGCCTACATAGCCTAACAAGTGCTAAAGCGCATGCAAAAAAGGCTTGCCACAGTGCACCAGCAAATATAATAATTATGAATGTGTTAGGGAAAAACAGCAAGTACATTGCATTAATGTTTTAATAATTTATTGTTACACTAGTGCTTTCTGTTTTCGGTTTGAGAGATGAAGTCGGCACCACTGACTCGTCATCTCCGCAGTATGTGCCTGCATGTTTCATACGGATTACATAATCTGAGAATATTTGTTTTCTATTTGAATTGGTTCATTTAAAAGTTTCACTCTTTATAGATATATTTTTCATGTCTGAAATAAGGCAAGCATACACAGAGTTTCGAAGTGACGCGCACAAGTTCACAGAGTACAAGACGGCAGAAAGCACATCCTGTTTGCTTTCATTAATTTACCAAAGCGCAACGTTTCGGTCACGACACACACACTGGGAGCACAGGAACGAACGCAGAGTGAATGAAGTACATTTCAAAGATTTAATAAACAAAAGCTGGGAATACAGAGATACGGGATACACTGAGGACACGCAATGACATTCGACAGCAGACAGGAAACAAGGGGCAAAACACACCTTATATAAACAGAAACTAATGGGACACACCTGGGATCAATATAACTAAATGGGAATAGGAACAGGAAAAACCAAATATGGGCATAAACATTAACCTGGAGCACATGGGGGAGGAAAACACAACACGAGACATGGAACAAAGTCTGACCGTTTCTTTGTTATTCTGAGTGCACACGAATAAACGTAGAGTCTTTACAGATACAAAAGATGCATTACTCTTATCTGTATGACCAGAAATGACGAAGTATTTTAAGAGCAATTGATCGCACCGGTGCCTCCATCTGTCATGCAGTAGCCCAAGCTACTGTTCAGCTTCCACACTCCGCACAAACACGTGAACTGCGCACTTTTTTCTAGGCTAACATTAGATTGACTTTGCCATATAAAGTTGCTATTGGTAATATGCTATTAAGGTAATATGCATATAAACAGCATTTTAATTAGCAGAGTAGAATAATCATGGCTGATAGTAAGACATGCAAACATAAAAGAAAACCAAACTGGACGCAAGAACATATATTAAGGATACAATCAAAAATTTGGATTTGGGATAACCTCCAAACCAAAGCTGATACATTTTTAAAAGCTCATTATCGTCAAATGTTTCTAAAATGTTTATATTCCGAGGTAGATTGCTGGCAACACCCATTTTAGGATAGTTCAGATTTGGTCTTAGTGATTTAGGAGTCCTCTTCACTACTCCTAATGTTTCACAGATTTAGGAGCTAGTTTTAGCGCTAAAACGCTTTGTGAAATACTCTTAGAACAAAAATGTTTTGTGAACCTTTTGTAAACAGCATAAAAACATTTCATTACAGCAAATACACAAAATAATGTTCTTTTTAGCAGCATCATATGACCCCTTTAAGATTTTCTTCTAAATCGGCGAGTTATGAGCTACTTTTAGCCTTAAGATGTTTTGTGAATACGGGCCCAGATTTTGTACCACCCTCAGAGCTCTCAAAACTTAGTATCAAGATTCAGGCTTGTTTGAAAGTTGCATTACACGATTCATTCCATAAATCAAACTCAAACCTTGATAAACTGAAAGGATTGTGATTAAGATCCAAATTTATCCCATTTCTGTCTAAAGCTATTTCCCCAAATCTGTGCTATTGTTGAAATGCGAAGACTAACCTTGACCCTCTGTTGCCAATCCAGCTTCATCACTCTGGCAGAGTTTTGGATCACATCCCAGCCCTTCAGATGAACTCCATTGGGAGAGCTGGTCGCATTACACGATTCATTCCATAAATCAAACTCAAACCTTGATAAACTGAAAGGATTGTGATCAAGATCCAAATTTATCCCATTTCTGTCTAAAGCTATTTCCCCAAATCTGTGCTATTGTTGAAATGCGAAGACTAACCTTGACCCTCTGTTGCCAATCCAGCTTCATCACTCTGGCAGAGTTTTGGATCACATCCCAGCCCTTCAGATGAACTCCATTGGGAGAGCTGGTGTGTCAAGACAGATTAATGTGCCGCACCTCTGATTGATCAACTCCATGGAGTTCTGCAGTTCTGCGTCTCAGACTCGACAGGGAGGTGAAAGGGCTTCCTGTTTTTGTGACTCAGTTTGTGTGGTCAGCATGGGGTGGACTGCAGCCATCATCTCTGCTCTGAATTTTTGCCATGAAAGGTCATCTGAGAATGACAACATTGCAGACTGTATATTAGACACTGAAAGAGACTTTTTTTGTGTTCTGGATATTTTTCGTTTGATGGCTTAGATGCTATTTCTGATACGAGTTAATGTGTATTGTAGTGGCTTGGTTCTTGGACAGTCTGACGTTTTAGAAGAGTAAAGGAAGAATTTACTGAACATTTGCAATTTAGCAGATTCAATTTTAGCACAAAAATAGACATTTTCTTAATGAAGTATTTATTGTACGGATCCACCGATTCTGGTTGATACTGATAAACCAATGTTTTTTCTATCCGAATGTTATGGCCTTTAACCAATAAATGTCAGATATTAATTATTTATGTTAATTAACATTTATACTAATTAATTGATATTAATTTCTATAAAAATTATTTATACCGTATTTTGTCCAAATAAATAAAAAATAAACATAAAAAGTAAAAAAATTCTTACTATTGAATGTACACTTTGAAATATGAATATTCACTAAAGATAACTATAATTAATTTGTTGTACTTTTTATAGGCTAAATAAGCATGCACAATTAAATATACAGTTTTGACCATATACAATATCAACCACTAGACCTATAGATACATTGAATTTAATAACAAATCTGTAACATTGGCGGAAAAACCAATGCATTGTGGAAAAATAAATAAAAAGACGTGACCTGCAAATTCCATTCAGTGCAATTTTTGGCTGTGTTCGCAATGTTACCTGTTTTGCACACTATTGAACCACTATTGCTAATAAATGTTATAAGTGGGCACCAGTCATATTTAAAGAACTAGTATTCTAAATGTTCTAATGAACTGGACAAACGTCAAATAAATCATGTGAAATGGATCTAAAAGCAGGTTTGTTCTGGAAAAAATGGGACATCTAGTCATGCTAAGCTATAGCTTATGATGTGTTAAATTCCCTCAGTGTGTCTGCAGTCTTATAACTAGGTCTGCTCATTTATTAACACAAATCTGTCATCTGTGTGGCAGCAACTGAATCTAATAATGTGCAGTATTTGCATGGCAAGCCCAGCATTTTACCGCTGTCATTTAAATGTCCCCTTTTCTTCATGCAAAGTAAAAAACAAATGGTTCCCTGTCACTAGGAATAAAATCACGATGTCTCTATGTCATCTACTTAATTAGCAAGGTGGACAGTTGTGCCTTTCAAGGTCGATTATATGCAGTGAAGATGACTGACACGTACAGCATTAAAAAGCGACTTTTGAGCATTGAGCCTCAAAAATTAGGGGCCATAACTTAAGTCCTCATGGATGATGGTCTCTTTATACTCAGTTAGCCATTAGTAATGGTCTTTTCCTTTATCTATTACACCTCATCAGCTTAGATCTAGTCTTCTCTCCGTCTCTCTCACAATCGCTCACTCTTCCTCTCTAATGACAGCTCATTAATGCTGTCACACTGACCCACAAGTAACTGCGTAAATGAATGAAATATTAACTTCCCATGTTCGCCTAGCGCCGCGGCCACCCTCTTCATCTTCCAATGGCCCATAATTCCCTTAATGCATGCAAATTGAGATACAGACTTCTTGAAACGACTAGGCGAATGCTTGTTCTGAAATTATGAAGGTAATATTTTTAAATGAGAGTTTATTTTTTTAATTATCCACCGCATTACCCTATGATTTTATATTATAATGAAGGGTTTGAGGATCAGCTTTATTTAAAGGGATAGTTCACCCAGAAAGGAAAGTTCTGGCATTATTTACTCACCCTCATGTTGATTTTCTTTCTTCTGTATAACACAAAAGTAGATATTTTGAAAAATGTTTCAGTTGTTTTTGTCCAGACAATGGGGTTCAAAACAATACTAGAAGAAATAATCAAAGAAAAAATCTTGACCAAGGACGCATCAGGTACTCGCAGGCGTAACTATGGGTGCTCCAGATAGGGAACAAAATGTCCAAAATAATAGGTGGATCCTGTTGCACTGGAAGAAAGTCATAGAAATCCATACAAGTTTTGTAACGACATGAGAGTGAGTAAATGATGACAGAACTTTGGTGAACTGCCCGTTTAAAGGGGATATATGTTTATACCTAAATGTAAATAGACGTAGCTAATTATCTAACATACACACCTCGATAAATCATGAAAGTTGACTAGTTGTCCAGCACAGCACTATATGATTAGTTTATCTACATTTTTTTTCTTTAGAAGCATGCTAACAGTGCACTATGGATTAGCTGTTAGACAGTTAAACCATCTTTGGAAAGTTACGTCTTTGTAAATTCATCCCAAACACAATCAGATGACACTGTTAGACTTTGGATCGCACCTCAGATTGTTTTATGATTGCCCGTCCATTAATGTTGTGTTTCTTTTCAAGACAACATCTGAAGTAAAAAATCTTGACCAAAAGTTAGCATCACACTGGTTCCTTCAACACAAACCCAATAGGATTTTCCACTGGCTTTTGGATTATCGCAGAAAATAAGCTCTGCATGATTCTTACATTTTTTGTTCATCAATCTTCACAAATGAACATGACATTTATGGATTTTGAAGCCTACATACAGTTGACAAGTAAAAAAGTTAAAGTTAGGCTTTAAATAAACTGCATCACCATCATTCGACTTCACTGTCATCACTATTATTACACTTCCAATAAATCTTTCAAAAAAAAAATACTGAAATTTAAGTAAGAATAGTTTGCAAGAACATGATCATCAAAATCATGAGACTGTGGACTAGTGATTAGATGAGTTTACCTATTCGGCGTGATGATGTTTAAAGTCCCCGACAACTTCTGTAGTCCCATTTAGCCACTTGTTAACAATAATTTTCAATTTTTTTAATGGAAAGCTTTTAAAACAATCACAAGGGGTGGTTACTTATGTGTAGTATTGTTGTAGAATAAAACATGAAAATATCTTGAGCTTGTGTTAACCACAGGCCTTATTTCAGGCATTTAACCAAAAACCCATTAAAAAAATTCAATAGACTTCAGGATGATGGAAGAGTAAGAGCTAAATACTAACTTGTTTCCAGATTTTGGCCTACAAAAATACATAATTCCTGCAGCCCTTTTTGGGTTCAGATTAACAAAACAGCCTAATTTTCTAAACCTTCTTTACAAACAATTACCCAACTACTTCTTCAGGCAACCTGCACCTGAAAGTAAGGAAACACAGGAAACCAGAAAATGCATGATAATTCAAAATTGAAGTTGTCACGACATGACACAGAGTATGAAAACCCAAAATGAAATAACAAAACAAAAAGATCTGACAGTGACAGTAACAGCTTTACTGTGCAATTCCGTGTGTCTGGAAAGACGAGACGTG
This sequence comes from Sinocyclocheilus grahami, assembly GCF_001515645.1. Lineage (NCBI taxonomy): Eukaryota > Metazoa > Chordata > Actinopteri > Cypriniformes > Cyprinidae > Sinocyclocheilus > Sinocyclocheilus grahami. The sequence continues at coordinate 94,522 of NW_015506806.1, forward strand.
AAGATTGGCCAGTTATCGTCCTAACCAATAATAGATCCTGACTGTGAGTCAAACCTAATCTTCAACACATAAAAGTCTCATTTCAGTGCACATTTAATTTTCAGAAAGCCACGTGACGGTCAACCATCAGTTTGTAGGCACTGCAAATCTGATCACGCCCGCACACCCTCCTGACTTGCTGTCCCACGGTTCGAGAGTCCGTGTCCTCTCCAATTAACCCATGAGACTGCACACGCAGTCCCAGTCCTGGTCCAACACGGACCCATGCATCACCTGCGCTGTACATACAAATCACTGTCAAGACACCTTACTTACCGTTTTTCCTTTCATTGTTGTTGTTATTCTGTCTAGGGAACAAGGTCATCCATCACATTGACAGATAGGTGCTGCACAACTCTGCCTGAAGCCTGAGGCTGTCCGCTGCCTGATCGCTTTTAAGATGTCAAAGCCACGCTGTAATTTGTTGAACAGTCGGCTCATCAAATAAGTGTTTGCCACTATTATTGCCATTATTTGCTCTGTGAAGTTGGCATAAGTTAACGTACCGAACATTCGGGCACAACAGAGGCAGAGGCAGCCTCCAAACCCCAGGAGATGAGATAGCCGAATTAATCTGTTATACTTTGTAGCGCCTACATTTTAAGAGATAGCTATTGATTTTAGGATTTCTTGCACCAAGAAGCAAAAAGGTGAACTTTCTGTGGAAGACACACAAAGTTTGAGATGTAAAAGTTCTTAGATGGAAAAAGAGCGATGGAGAAAAGTCAGAGATGAAAAAAAAGAAGTATACAAAACATAAAGCTTATGTTTAGCACTAATTCCTCTTTTCCACCAACAGGGTCCCATGTCTGATCTGAAACCGGTCCATGTACTTCCACCACAGTAATGGACCTTCCTACAACCTGAACCAGAATCTGCATAATATTTGCACCGAAGGAACATTCAGGCAAGACTGATGCAAAACAAATATAGATCACTTCCATTGTAATTTTATGTTTTCATATAATTTACATGCAAATCATTACATGTAAAAACAGAATTTTTAAAAATATATTTTTTACAATTTAAAGTAAAGTAAGTGATTACTTTAATTATATATTTAAATATATAGTCATAGCATACACTGTATAACTAGCTCTAGAAATGTCTAGTATATTTCAGAAATAATTACAAATAAACTTCAAGTAACACTGAATTAAACATGACATTTTAAAATAGAAAGAATTAATTAGTTTTTTTAAACTACACTCTTAAAAGTGCTTCAAATGGTTCTTCACAGCGATGCCATAGAAGAACCATTTTTGGTTCCACAAAGAACCATTCAGTCAAAGGTTCTTTAAAGAACCATCTCTTTCTTACCTTTTTGTAATCTGAAGAACCTTCTTTTGCCCCAAAGAACCTTTTGTGAAACAGAAAGGTTCTTCAGATGTTAAAGGTTCTTTATGGAACCATTTAGACAAAAAGGTTCTTCTATGGCATCGTGAAGCACCTTTATTTTTAAGAGTGTACTCTAATAATCTTTGATTTACAACTGTGTATATAACTTTAAACATATACTTTTTTTATTTGTTTCTGGTCTGATCTAATTTAAATAATGTTATTATATTAATGTTATAATATAATTATACATATTTTTACAGCATATATAACTATAAATTGTATTTAATAATATATACGAATATATAAAGTCATATCATGCAATGCATAACTAGCTCCACAAATTGCTAGTAAATTTCACAAATAATTACAAAGAAACTTCAAGTAACACATTGAATGTGTGTGTGTGTGTGTGTGTGTGCATTATGCATCAATAAAGTGTTTTGCTAGTTTAAAATCAGCTTTCAGTGTAGACTCCATCTGTTGCGTCTGGTGTAGACAAGGTGTAGCACAAAGCGTGTGCTATCAAATGCATAAAAGCATAAAAACTGGCCTTGACTTTGTTTGAGAGACTTTGTCGACCGCACCAAAGTCTCCGACCTTGCTAATATACACGCCACAGAGCCACGCTCACGCACACACGGAAACATAACACTCCGTCCAGAGTCTTTTGTAATTCATCAAAGATTTCATCTGCCAAGAAAGCACTTAGGAGAGCAGCACAGTTGCAGAATTTTAATGCAGCTTTGCAGCAGTATGAATTTGATGTTCTTTGCTCTGTGAACTAAACACTGCACTATGGGATTCCAGCTTGAAACCTGTTCAAGTTGTTATGAGAATAGAATCATTTTAGAACTCAAATGGCACTCAAACAGTAAAAAAAGGCTTTATAATCACTAGTGTTTTAAGCTTAAGTGCTTTGCAAACACATACAAAGACATTTTTATAGTGCGTGCGTCCTAGCAGATTGCCACCTACTACGCTATTAAGATCGGTTGAAGTGCTTGTGCTTATTCGTTTAATTTAAAAGAACAGAGCAAATAGGAGTCGGAAAAGCAAAGATGAGTGAATCACACTTTTGCGCCTCTCCGAGCAACAAACAACACGCAGATGCCCGAAATGCAGGTTAAGAGCGGCGTGGAGCAGGTCAAGTTTAATTCACTATTCTCGATATCACAGTAACATCAGCGAGTCAAAGGCCCAAGGGTCTGGTTGCCATGCAGACATCATTAGTCACTGATTGGGTGCTGTCTGATCTACCTGCACAAAAGTCCCATTGATTTTACCGGGACCTGGAAATCAACAGGCGCCATCCCAGAGTTTGAGGGATAAAGGGGAGGAATACTAGCTAGAAAAGATTCCAGATTAATCCCAACAGCGTGCAACTGGTATCTTTATAAGTGTAGCTATTGATCGCAAGGGTAACAAATTATTCAAAGGCCGCTGTTGCAGCTCGAACAAAGCGCAGAGCAAAGGTTAGAATCGATCTTTGCTCAGTCACGTGACATGTTGTGCTGCACTCTGTCCTTAAGTCACCTCTCGCCGCTTGAGTAAACTTAGCTGATAATTTGAATGAGGTCAATTTAAATTGAGTTGATATTTCTCTGAAATAAAAAAAGACATCTTATTGTAATTATACTCAAGTTAAATTTTAATCGTTGGTACATTTCAAATGCATTAAAAGAAACTGTCTGGTTCTTTGCCTTTCCTGCCAAATCAATTTTTCTGTAACCAAAACAGATCCTGAAGGATTTGTGTGTTTTTCTATTCAGGCACTTTTATGTCCCTGGGGTGAATTTGTATTAAAACAGATTTCAACTGCTACTTTTTTGACATGTGAAGGTCACATTTAAACTATTGGAAACTGTTGATCATTATTCCTTCACTATTTATTTTTGCTGCATTATTGATGTTTTGTACATATTAGTTTATAGAAGTATAGATTATATCGATTTATTTTTCTCCCAGACCCAGATACATTATACATTTAAAATAATAATAATAGTAATAACAACAACAATGATAATGTTTCTTCACATCTTCACATCTCAAATCATGTAATATGTTTAACAGCATTCTTTTTTTATATACATAATAAAAAAAAAAATAGTCAACTTTGTCTTGCTAAGGCCAATTTCATTGCTAGCATTTTAAGTATGCTAAATGCACAAAAATACCATAATAAAATAAGTACTTAAAAATTAAGTTTTGCCTTGATTTTTGGTAAACAAGTACACTAAATGTTGGGGAATAAAAATAAACGTTATTAGGGCAAAACTGTTTGTTGCGGTGTAAATCACAGATAAATATTTATAATCATTTTCACATATTAAATATTGAAATGACTTATTTCACTAATATTATCTTAATGTTAAAAATTCGTTAGTTAGCTAATTTAACAAAGTAGTTTGATTGTGAAAGTGTTTTAAATGAGCTTATTCTTTACAAGTCCACATGGACAAATGTGTCTGTAGTTTGAAGAAACACCCTCAGAAATATTCATCAACTACGGAATAGTTCAATAAGATGTAAAAGCGATAGTTCACCCAAAAATGAAATTTATCAAACTTTCTGGTAACTAAACAGTTTCGGTTCCCATTGACTTCCATTGTATAGACTAGACTAGACTAGACTAGACTAGACTAGACTAGACTAGACTAAAATAAAATAAAATAAAATAAAATAAAATACACTGGAGCTCAGTGGGAACTGGAACTGTTACAAACATTCTTCATAATATCTTCTTTTGTGTTCAGCAAAAAAAAGGCTTACAGATATAAATGACGACAGAACTTTTATTTTTGGGTGAACTATGGCTTTAAGATATGTTGTCTTGTTAGGCTGGGAGGAATGCATTTTAAACTGAATAATTAACATTGTTTTTTTAATCATACCCATGATTCATGCAAAGTTTGGGAAGTGAATCCCCAAGTTTAGTTAATTTACTCATAACTGTAAATCATAGAGCTGTCTTACATCAAGTATCAAAAACAGAACAAGCAAAACAACTAACTAAGCCAAATATGTGTATTTCTCACTTTGCAGGGGCTTGTCCTTTGAAACTCAAACATGAGAGAAGCATTTTTTATTTTTTTTACTTTGAGGGATGTTGCTATCTGGAGGGGAAGAGATGCACAGCTTCTTAATTATTATCCAAAATAAGTAATTTTCCATGTGCATTTAAAATGCATACCTTTTTTAATATAAATTTTGGATAAAATGCTATTAGATCATACTATTTTTTCCTGCTTACAATATTTACCCCCTTTAAGTAGATGCATGCTGCATGATTTATTGTTGTTTTCCATTATCACAAAAGGTCATGTACACTCTTAAAAATAAAGGTGCTTCACGATGCTATAGAATAACCTTTTTGTCTAAATGGTTCCATAAAGAACCTTTAACATCTGAAGAACCTTTCTGTTTCACAAAAGGTTCTTTGTGGCGAAAGAAGGTTCTTCAGATTACAAAAAGGTAAGAAAGAGATGGTTCTTTAAAGAACCTTTGACTGAATGGTTCTTTGTGGAACCAAAAATGGTTCTTCTATGGCATCGCTTGAAGAACCTTTTGAAGCACCTTTATTTTTAAGTGTACTGTGGCAAGTCAAGGATCCATGATGATGTCAGTTTTTGAACAAATATATTTTATTTATTCAGTTGAATGTGAACTTCACTCTCCCATAATGAACTGAACAACCTTTAAGCCATCAAAATGATATCCTAAATAACAAAATAGTGTCAAATAACAAAAGCTGTGACATGCGCAAAGAAATACCAAGAATTGACAATAAACTAAGACCACAATGCACTATGGGAAACCAGATGCTCTAGCTAATGTGAATGGAAAGCTTAAAAGGCGATCTGCTGGTTTTACGCACATGCTACTGCCGTTTTACGTTATCACTTTGAAATATTTCCACTCCAGCTCGTCGCATCACATTGATGGACCAACCAGTGCGACATTTTTCCCTTTGTTGGTGTTTTTTCACCATCTGAGCAGATAATGTACTCTTTTATTGGATTGTAGATCCGCACCTGTTTTTGCAGGCGTTAAGGTGGATCCTTGTAATGACTCTTAAGCATCGGAAGATGTTTCCTGCAGCTGCTTGAGTCTCTAATGTGGAAACAGCAGTGGTCAGCCATCCAGTACACTACAAAAGGATGGTTTGATTTGATGGTTCCTTCTTTCTGTTAATTTCATCATGTTATGCCTCATGGTAAGTGGTCCGCTGTATGGAAAGAGCATTATGGGTGGTCTTTCCATGTTTTTCACTAGGAAAAGCCGACTTCTGTTTGAATTTTGTATTTTTATTTGCTACTTTTCACAAAGGAGCCTAAGATGAACCGCTGATGGACTACAGTACGTTCAACCTCAAGCTGAACACGCTCGTCGTTTTGACAGCTACATTGACCTCAGCTTTGCCATTTCATCTGTCAAGCCGAAAGGTCTGTGAGTTGGTCTGGTCATCTGAGGCCTCTTTCTTTGTCACACACACACACACACACAAACACACACACACACACACACACACACACACACACACACACACTTATATCTTTTTACAGTTACCCTCAACCTGGCCTGCTCTGCTTTTGAGCTCTCATTCTCTGGTGACATCACTTCTCTGACATCATTGCCTCCATTGAAAGAAAGGTTAATTAGGTTCAACTGTTCCCGGCCCATACGATCTGGCCATCTGTTTCTTCACCCGCTTACAGGATTTAGATGCTTGTTGTTGAAAGTGATGCAATCAGTATTATGTGACAGTCCTCAATCGGTTTACATTGTGTTTGGGTGAGAAATTAGAAGAACTAGAAACTAGTGTTCAAAATTATATATATAAATATTGTGAAATATTATTACAATATAAAATAACTGTTTTCTATTTGAATATATTTTAATAACTAATTTATTTCAGAAATCATTCTAATATGCTGAATTGGTGCTCAAGTAACATTTTTAAAGATATATATATATATATATATATATATATAATGTTGAAAACATTAGATTTTTGTGGAAACAGTGATTTATTTGATGAATAGAGAATTATTTGTTGTAAATAAAGAACAGTATTTGTTTACATTTACTTTTCTGACATTATAATTCTATAGTCTTTCTTGTCACTTTTGATCAATTCAGATGACCCTTGCTTTATTAAATAAATAAATCTTACTGACCCCAAAACTTTGATCGGTAATGTATATATTAAATTATTATTATTTAAAAAAAAAATGTTTTAGATTAAGTTTGCTATTTTTTTATCTTTATTTTAAATAAAAATACTTTATTCATTATTTTTATTATTTTATTATATTTATTTATTCATTTTGTTATATTTGAGTGGTTTCTCAGACAATTACCAACAACAACAACAACAACAACAACAAAAGCTGTCTTTTGAAAGCAAGGGAAATTTAGCAAAAAAAACCCTAAAACTAAAAACCCAAGCAAACGTTTAGCTTTGCATTGCATTGTCAAACATGATGCGTTTTAAACCACAAATTTATTCAAAAAACGCAACCCATTCAGTTCCTTCCTTGCTTATCATTGAAAATTATCAGCATGACAAATTTGCAAACAACTAGCCTCCGCAGAGACTCAGCTAAGCTTAACAGCGCATGACCAAAAACCTGCCGTTTCAGCTCAGGCTTTGTTTACATGTTTAGGGACATAAGTCTAAATGATTCATAAGAGAACTGGAGCCACATCGGACGGCTGACAGAAACATTATGATCCAGTGGTGAGGCTGATAGTATCTCTTTCATTTCCTCCGCACAATGCCCTGAAAACAGAAGCCCCGCAGAGAACTAGGGCCTGTGTTCAGTTCTGATAACCTTGAAGGGGAGATGGAGGAAATCATTTACTTTCATAAGGATATGGGCGCTCTAGTCCCGTCTTGCTGCCTGAGTGGGCAAAATGGATTTGACGATTTTTTTATTCCACCTGTGCTTTTGCTCTAATTATTTCAACAAGCCGTTGTCTCTTCCAGAGGTGTTTATTAAGAAGCCGGTATTACTCAAGATGTTAAATATTCATCCAGATGTGAAACACCAAAGTTGTAAAGGGAAAGAAATTGTATTTTTTAATACAGTGCATTTGTTTTTGATGATTCCAAGGTGACTAGACATGGATTGGGTGTTAAAAAAGTTTTTGAGAAAAGGAAGGCCGCTGTACAATCGTGCAAACAAAGAGAACAAAAACTATCTTTATTTACGGTTGTACGTGAAATTCATTTTCTCACTCTCACACTTTCTCTCACCTTCTTTCGTCTGTTTTTGCTTTGATCTTTTCACCTATAGAGAAATTCTGGATTTCTGTTGAAAGCCTGAGAATGGATGCCCGAGAGGATGAGAATACATCTTTGAGGTATAACACAACCGAGATGTGAAAGTCAAGGGCACAGAAACTTATAGTTGTAACACATCTAAAATAGAACAGGTAAGACTTGGGTGTTTTATAAAGAGCAAGACAATTAAACAGACACACTGTTTACACTTGATTGGACAGAATTCTGAATATAAGAGCTGGTTCATTTTTGATTCACGAGTTTGAATTGGCCACATCCCAACAAATTAGAAAAGGAATGACAGCAAGTGGAATTTCAACACAGTCACACAGCAGTAATTTCATTAGTCCAACACAAGTTATGAATAAACATACATTTTTGACTAATCATTGCCATTTTCCCCCTGATATGTAAAATTCGTTTTCTCTGCTAAGTTCATAATTGGCAAAGAAATGTATGGTATAATGAGTAAATTATTATTAATATTATAATTATTATTATTGTTTTTAGCATTGTATATGCAAATGAAATTGTATATAATGAAATTATATTTCTATCATATTATATTATTGTATTTATATTATTACTTGACATTTATACTATACATGATAAATACTGTACAAATGTTAATTTATTAATAATTGTAATAATTTTATATTAATTAATACATTTATATAATAATACAATAATACTACCAAAACTGCAAAAAGACCAAAATACCTATTAATAACTGTTAAGTGTTATATACTGTATATATAAGAAATAAAGAAGCACTTTTATGCATTTTGACACATTTGTCCAATTGCACTTTTCACTCATAAAGAATGTGACAACTAGCTCCAGTTTTAATGCTTACATACTATTTTTGTATTGCAACATATAGCTTTAAAAAGCCAGCCATGCACACATGAAATGGAAACTGACATCAATCGTGCAAACAAAGAGAACAAAAACTATCTTTATTTACGGTTGTACGTGAAATTCATTTTCTCACTCTCACACTTTCTCTCACCTTCTTTCGTCTGTTTTTGCTTTGATCTTTTCACCTATAGAGAAATTCTGGATTTCTGTTGAAAGCCTGAGAATGGATGCCCGAGAGGATGAGAATACATCTTTGAGGTATAACACAACCGAGATGTGAATGTCAAGGGCACAGAAACTTATAGTTGTAACACATCTAAAATAGAACAGGTAAGACTTGGGTGTTTTATAAAGAGCAAGACAATTAAACAGACACACTGTTTACACTTGATTGGACAGAATTATGAATATAAGAGCTGGTTCATTTTTGATTCACGAGTTTGAATTGGCCACATCCCAACAAATTAGAAAAGGAATGACAGCAAGTGGAATTTCAACACAGTCACACAGCAGTAATTTCATTAGTCCAACACAAGTTATGAATAAACATACATTTTTGACTAATCATTGCCATTTTCCCCCTGATATGTAAAATTCGTTTTCTCTGCTAAGTTCATAATTGGCAAAGAAATGTATGGTATAATGAGTAAATTATTATTAATATTATAATTATTATTATTGTTTTTAGCATTGTATATGCAAATGAAATTGTATATAATGAAATTATATTTCTATCATATTATATTATTGTATTTATATTATTACTTGACATTTATACTATACATGATAAATACTGTACAAATGTTAATTTATTAATAATTGTAATAATTTTATATTAATTAATACATTTATATAATAATACAATAATACTACCAAAACTGCAAAAAGACCAAAATACCTATTAATAACTGTTAAGTGTTATATACTGTATATATAAGAAATAAAGAAGCACTTTTATGCATTTTGACACATTTGTCCAATTGCACTTTTCACTCATAAAGAATGTGACAACTAGCTCCAGTTGTAATGCTTACATACTATTTTTGTATTGCAACATATAGCTTTAAAAAGCCAGCCATGCACACATGAAATGGAAACTGACATGAGACTGTACAGTATTCCGCTGCTCCTTGATAAATTATTGCTTAACGTCTGGCACTGAGAATCAGAGATATCCTGGAAAACAAAACAACTGGTGTCATTTTTCTTTTCTTCAAATGAAGAGCTTTATTCCGGTGTCTGCGGCACAGCGTGTTGCCTTTTTACGATTTACAACTTCAAGTGAAGCCCGTTCCACTTCCTTCTTTTGAAACAAATCCAGAAGATTACAGCCGACAAACATTCCATGTAGAAGGTCTATTGAGAAGGAACGGTTGATATACCAGTACCACATTACCGTGCTTATTGTTTCGCTTTCTTCTCTTCTTCATGATGGAGGATTAAGCAGTGTCTTTACATGGGTGCCAGGCTCTTAGCAAACAAGCCATTCACAAACGGAAAACGCAATCGGGCAAATACTGTTAGCAGACAAAAGGAACAGGGTGCATGTCTGCAGACACAGAAAAGCCATTTCAGTTTGCTTGTCAGAGGACACAAGGGCATGAATATTCATTGCCCTATATTTTCAGCTGTGTGTTTTATTTATTTGTTTAAACGGTTTCTCTCGCTCGGTCTCTCTAACCATCTCTCTCACTTTTCTTTGTTTTTTCCCCTACTTGCAGTTTCACAAAAGCTCAGTTGAAGTCCAAAAGCAGCAGATGTGTTTTCTACCACAAAGTCTCGGATTCGGTGCACGGAACAAAGAAGAGCGAAGAATGGTGTTTGGCTTTGGAGCAAGAAGCTATTGTCTGCAGAATTTCTCCCAAACCCACTGAGAGATGTGACTATACCTCCATTCTCACAATTAGAGTTGCCAAGCGTAACTAAATGAATAGTGTTTTATGCCAGTTTTTAGCACTATTTTTCCATCAGAATGCATCAGCATTGACGATTGTATTTTGCAGCCAGATTTCATTAGTATTTTAACTACAATATAAACATTCAATAGAAATGTACTTGTAAAAATCTAAAAATATGCTATTGAAGCTATATATATATATAGGAATAATTATATTTTACTTATATATACACTACCATTTAAAAGTCAGTACGATTTTTTTTAAGATAATTTATACTTTTAAATTAAATATTTGTAAACTATTCATCAAATAATACTTTTTTAAAATTAAATAAACAATCACTGTTGCAGCACATCACAATGTTGCAGCACAATGTTTTCAACATTGATAATATTAATAAATGTTTCTGAGTAGCAAATCAGCATATCAGAATGATTTCTTGAGGATCATGTGACACTGAAGAGTAAGGATGCTTAAAAGTCAGCTTTGCATCACAGGAATAAATTACATTTTAATATATATTCATATAGAAACTAGTTATTTTAAATTGCAATTATATTTCACAATATTACTGTTTTTACTGTATACTAGACTTGGTGAGCATTAGAGACTTCTTTAAAAAACATTAAAACATTGAGCTACCCTAAATCTGAGCATTTCTCAACAATTTAAAAAAACATAATAGGCAAGTGAATGTACAGTGACAATCATTTTAAATACAATATACTATTGCATAGGTGATTTTTGTCTTTTTGCAGTTTTGGTTCTACTGTTCATCATAAATGAAATGTAAACTGTGAAACAAAGACAATCCACCCACTTTCAGTCAGGTTTTTTGTTCATTTCATTGATGCACATTTTCACTGGTTTTGTTGCTATGGCAATAACAATGTCTAAAATACAAAGCACATAAAGGCATCATCTTGAATTATGTAGAGTCATATTGTCTAGAGTTATGATTTGCCTAGGTAAAAGCTAAACTGATGCATGTGCAGTGGTGTGCAACACTTTAGTGTGATATTACAATTAATTTATCTTTACAACAGATGCAAGGAAGTCGCACATCAGTGAGCCATAATAAAACTGATTGCATTTTGAATGCATTTTTTCCACTTAATTTAATCGATCACTCTCTTTTTATAGCTGTAGGTTTAAACTGACTGTGTAGCATTTTAGGGTTTTATTTTTTTCATTTTTGTAGAATATATATTCCTTTCTGTAGAATATATATTCAGATTTGCATTTATATACTCAAGATTTATAAATATACATTCCAATATACAATCATATAATCAGAATAATAACTATATGTTGAAAATTTACATTTATATATTCAAACTTATAACTATATTTTTGGATTTTCTTCTATTTATTCAGTCTTTTAAATATATATTCAGATTTACTTCTGTACATATATTCACATTTATATTTATATATTCAGTCTTGTATCTATATTCAAATGTATATCTATATATTGCAATTTAAATTTATATATTATATATAACTACGTTTTCAGATTTATTTGTATATATTCACAATTTATATTTATATATTAAGATTTGTATCTATATATTCAGGCTTGCAACTATATATTCTGATTTACATTTATATATTAAGATTTATAAATATATATTCTGATTTACTTCAGATTTATAACTATATACAGATTTACTTGTATATATTCACAATTTACATTTTTATATTTTATTTAATTATTTCCTGTTTGGCCCTTCATACCATTTTTGGTGTTAATACTTTATTTTGATTATTTATATATATATATATATATA
>NW_015506806.1:106771-112888 GCF_001515645.1 Sinocyclocheilus grahami
TATATACTTAGAGTATTTACTTTAATATTTAATCAAATATCAAATGGCTTATGTATAAAGAAACAAACCAACGAAAAAGTATAGAAAAAAAAATAGAGAATGCCCCTTATTTTCCTCTGTTGAAGTTGCCAGCCACTGCACATTTAATTTAACAGGTAAAGCAAACAACAATAAAATGAGTGCAGAAAGCCTCAGGGGTGCTGTTCCGGATCCATTAAAGTTCATCAGCAACTTTGACAAAATGCAGCCGAACGGGAACTCCAGTCACCGGCACTCCTCTGAGAGAGCCGTGAATCCGCAGCGGCATCCCCTGGTGTTTGCATAATGAATGAAACGTTATTTGCCTGTTGTATCAGCATCATGCTTATTCATGCTGCAATGAGACAAAATAGTGAATGGATTCCTCAGGTGACTCATGCATAATTCAGCACAAGCTGAGGTGAATCACCTGTGCCTGTGTTCAGGCTTCGCATTGATTTGCGGCTCTTGAATGCAGCCCAGAGTCTGGCACGATGAGATGGTGGCCTTGGGTTACTTCATGTTTAGTGTGTAGCCAGTGGAGTTATTCATTATCAGGCTGTTATTCAATTACACAAGAGAATCTTAAGGGGATAGTTCATGCAAAAATGAAAATCCTGACATTATTTACTCACCCTTATGTCATTCCAATCCTGTATCTTGTTATTTTTTCCTGTAGAATGCAAAAAGGAGGATTTTTGAGAAATCTTCTCAAATTTATAGTCACAGTTTATAGTCACCTGGACTGCCAAGCTCCAAATAGGATATAAAATGATTATTATAATAAATAAACAAATATACATACATTTCAAGTCCTCTAAACCTGAAGAACAGGCCAAAATTTAAGATGTTAATCCCCAAGTTCTGGCGTGACTATTTTTTTTTGTAATTGCAACTTTACATTGATCTCTCTATTGTAACTTTTTTATTATAGGCGTTCTAACTCGCAATATGACTTCATACAGTATCTCATGATGTAACTTTTTCTCGTAATTGCAACAATCTTACAATGTAACTTTCTCCTGATTAACAAAAATGATGACTTTATTCGCCGCTCACTAGAGTACCACGACTCATGTGTGCTGCTGACGCAGGAGCCAGCGTTTGGTTGGCATGGTCTGTGGCAGAAATTTCTTCGTGTCAGGGCAACAATTCAATGAACAAGAAATAAATATTAAGTGATTCAATCACATTATATACGTATATATATATATATATATATTCAGTAAGTGTATTCGGTATATTCTGACTAATACATGGATGTCTCTGGGCTAAGCCCCGGATATCTACTCACCCTAGAATTGCCCCTGGGGTGGTCCTGGACATTTTGTTTAGATACATGGCATCAATTCTTTCAAATACCAACAGATAAAAAAATCTAAACCTAACTGCCTCTGTTAGAAATCTTATAATGGGCTGTGGCTGGATCTTCCATCAGGACAATGATCAAAAACAAACATCAAAATCAACAGAAAAATGTGTCACTGAGCTTCTGCCATGGCCGTCCCAGTTCGCTGACCTGAACTCTATAGAAAATGAGTGGGGTAAATTGAAGAGAAGAAGAACCAACATGGAGCTGGGAATCTGAAGGATCTGGAGAGATTCTGGATGAAGGAATGTTCTCTGATCTCTTGTCAGGTGTTCTCTAAACTCATCAGGCATTATAGGAGAAAACTCAGAGCTGTTATCTTGGGATAAGGACGTTGCCACAGTTGGGTGCTAATAATTGTGGCCAACGTGAACTAGAGAATTTATTTTTTTTTCATAAAGAGACCCCCCCCCCCACACTTTCCATTGTTTTACTTCAATGAAAGGTTAGCATTTTGTGAATTTTTTTAATAAAAGGTCAAAAGGACAAACAATGCAGATTTATTTTCACAGCCACCTTTGCTCATATTTACCAAGGGTGCCAATATTAGTGGAGGGCACTGTATATCTCGCCATGAGACTATACAGTATCTTGCAATTGTGACTTTTCCCCCTTATTTTTAACTTTATCTCACAGTCACCTTCTTTTTAATTTATTTTTTATTTTTTACTCTGACTCTGGGCTTTTCTATAGAGAAGAACTTCATGAATATACTTCAGAAATTCAAAAACAAGATGACATTAGGGATAAGTAAATATGACAGAATTTTAATTCTGAGGTGAACTTTTCCTTTAAATATAAAATCTTCAGATACTGCATCACTAAATGTCATGATCTCACCAAACAAATCCATGAATGCTCTGATATAGATGCCCTCACACAAGCAAAGTAACGAATTCTTGACCTATTTTTGAACTTTATTAATGCCATACTTTAATAAAAATGAAGTTGAGGGTTTATGTTGTGTTTCTCTTTTTCTATGCCTTTCATCTCACTATAAGCAAGTCAGAGATTATCTCTTTTTTTCCCCCTCACAGTTCTCCTCAACTCCCTTTGTAGAGTTCTGAAATAACTGACATCACTGCTGGAGAAATAATCTGGCTCAATACTATTCACAAGATGCATAATTTATATTTTCTTCCATTTTTCCTCCAGCTCCCACTGTTTTTGGGATGGGCAAGTAAGTATAATCTACTTTTTAGCTTCTGCAGTTATTCATTTGACACTTTTAGCCATTTTCTCATCAAGCTGTTACAATTATAAGTTAAATGCACCATAAATAAAAGGCATTAAGATGACAATTAAGATGGGTTAGTTGTTGATTCAAAAGTAGTTCAAATGTAAAGCTTTTTGCAGAAAGTTCATGGACCATTGACTACAATATTTCCCTGATCAGTTGAGGGAGGTGACATCTAATAAAACGTAGTATTTTGCGCCAGAGTGAATCTTTCAAACTAAATCAGTTAAAGCAATTCCAACAAACTGTGTCTCATTACTTCCTGTTAGTCACTGATAAACACACTCCTATTAAAAGGAGAAAACCGGTTATGCAAATACGAGTTGTTTTATATCTCGGTTGGTTTTGAGTTTAATTGCTAGTATGTTTATCTATTTTTCCAAAAGATTAAGACAGAATACATGACATACAAAGAACTAGCTTTTTATAATTTCTGAAGAAAATGGGGACTTCTCTGAGCAAGTCACTGCCAAAAAGTTTTGCTGTTGTAGGTATTTGTGGACGCTCAGGTGGTCTGAGATGTTTTTTGAGTGTTGCTATGCAGTTGCTATAGGGTGTTCTGAATAATTGTTAGGTGGTTCCTTACTGACAATGGTAAAATAACCAACCCACTAGTTCAGGACGTTGCTACGTGGTTGCTTGGGTGCTCTAAGTGTTTTTTTTGTTTTTTTTTAGTGTGTAAAGGCAGTCGCACACTGGACGAGAAGCTTGATGATGCGATTAAACTTTTTCCTTTCTCTTTGAAGTGATACAAGCTCTTGGTGCATAAAGAAGATCTGTAAAGTTGCAAAGACTAAAGTCTCAAATCCAAAGAGATATTCTTTATAAAAGTTAAACCTAAACGGCTCGTTCTAACATGCCCCCACATGTCTACATCACGATGTGGGAAGATTTGTATAACGCCGCCCAAATGTTCACGCAAAGAAAGATGGCGTAACTTTTATTCTGGCTGTAGTATTGTTGCTGCCGCCATGTCGTGAAGACGCTATGTTTCGTTTTGAAAGCGAAATTACTTTGTTTGGCCTTCCAAAAGAGGACGATATCCGCTTCGTCATGCCTGGAGCTGATCCGTGCTGGTCGCTGAGGAAATACATCAACTTCTCGCAGCTTTCACCATGGACGAAGCGGAGTCCAGCCAGGGGTCGTCACATGTGGTTGCTGCAAGCCTGCCGGCCTCCGCTCACTCTAGCCGCCGGCCGTTCCTCACTCAAGCCCGCCGTGTGTGATGCTGTGTGTTTCGATGTGAAAGCAAAACTACTTTGTTTGGCCTTCCAAAAGAGGACACGACTAGAAATCAGTTGTTAAGTTGTATTTACAACTCTGTTCCAGAACAGTTCAACCCAAATATTCAGATGTGTGCAGCACATGGAGGACTGTTTCCTGATCCTGGTAGAGTAGACTACTATGCCGGCTGTTCTGACTCACACAGACTGTAAGTACGTTTTTTATATTTAAGAATTTGCCACTGACGATTCAAACGCGAGTTTTTAATTATGCAATGTTACGCAAGTTATTTCTCCAGCAGTGTTTTTGTCTCATCGCTCCGGCCGGACAGGGCATCACAGTATGGTAAGGGGCGTAACATTTCCGTCACACGCTTGAGGTATTCGGCCAATCACAATGCACTGGATAGCTGGCCAATCAGAGCACACCTCGCTTTTCAGACCGATGAGCTTTGTAAAAATCGATGTGTTTCAGACAGGCGGGGCATAGAGGAGAAACAATAATGTACTGTATGTGGAAAACAATGTGTTTTTTGAACCTTAAACCGCATAAACACATTTCATTACACCAAATACACAAAATAATGTTCTTTTTAGCAACATCATATGACCCCTTTAAAATTCTAACACATTTCTATGAGTGTACGCACACCGGCGGCGCCAATCGGCATCTATCCGCAGCGCCCAGCTATGTCGTGTTGTACTTGTTGTACGAATTGTTCTAGACGAAGCACGACACGGCGCGGCGCTGCGCTTCTCGTCCGGTGTGCAACCTCCTTTATTATGTGGTTGCTAGGCTTTTCTTATGGTATTTAAATAGTTGCTATGCAATTTCTAGGGTGTTCTGAATAATTGCAAGGTGGTTGTGTACTGACAGGAAAAAAAAAAAAAACGCTAGTTGCGGGCATTGCTAGAGTGTTTTGAGATATTTTAGAGTGTTGCTATGCTGTTGCAAGGGTGTTTTGACAGGATTTTACAGTGTTGCTTGCTGTGTAGTTGCTAGAGTGTTCTGAATGACTGTTAGGTGGCTGCTGGTTTCTGAAAAGTTCTGACTGTTTTTTTTTTATGTGTTGCTGAGGTGTCCTGAATGGTATTTAGTGTGTTGCTGTATGGTAGTAAATTGTTTGCTTACTGATACAGGTTAAATAAGTTCAGCTATAAGTTCAAGGTGTTGCTATGCGGTTACTAGGGTGTTCTGAGTCATTAGGTGCATCCCAAATCACGTAGGCTACTTATGCAGTATTCTATGAAGTTTTGTAGCATAAATAGTGAGAGTAGTGCACTCATACTGAAAATTCCAAGAAGAAAAAGTTCACTTTAAATACCTGGATGATGAACTTAACCGAATAAACGAAGTGTGGAATGTTGGACACTTCATGCACTCAACTGTCGCAGCTTTAATTACGTTGCGAAGGGGGAGGGGCTATAAAGACTCCGATTATGAATGACAAAATAACCTTATGCAATTCATACACTACATGGTTGAATGCATAGTTCATAAGTACATAGTGTATAAGTGCATAGTGTATTGTTCGTCATTTGGGACACAGTTAATAATTGTGTTGCTATATGGTTTCTAAAAAGTTCTGACTGGTTTTTAGTATGTTGCTATGCAGTTGCAGATGTGTTCTGGGTGGTTGTTAGTGTGTTGCTGTGTGCTTGCTAAAGTGTTGTGGGTAATTATTAGGTGATTGCTTAGTGACTCATGTCAAAAGAGCTGGGTCTAAAGTTCAGGTCACATTTTAGATATACCCAGTTGTGAAATCTAATGCAGCAGCAACTTGAATAACTTGAATCCCAGCACTTATGTACAGTCCTGTCGAATGATTTCACACGGGGAGGTTTGTCGCCTTTGGACACAGAAAGAGGCATCGGCACTACTTCTAACGCTTCAGAAAAGCTGCCTCAGCAAGGATTTCTCACACTTAGGCTCAATAGCGCTGTAATGTCCTGTAAGCTTTTCACAAAAAAAAGGGGAAAGAGCAGCTCTCTGCAATCCAATATCTCCTCTTCAACTTAACATTTCCTTCTGCTTTCTAAGCACACTTTTTCAAAGCAATATTAAAGGGACATTTGTCGGCTAATCAGAAGCAGGTTTTTTTATTTATTTTTTTGCAGCAATGGCAAAAGAAACTTGAAGCCTGTGAAAACATCACATTGTCAAAATGTGTTTTTTTCCCCCTTTTTAAATTAAAATTAGGTTTTTCGTAATATACACTATATACACAGTATATATACAGTGTGTGTGTGTATATATATATATATATATA
>NW_015506806.1:112914-121086 GCF_001515645.1 Sinocyclocheilus grahami
GTATATATATATATATATATATATATATATATATATATATATATATATATATATATATATATATATATATGCATTTTAAAAATAGAAAAACATTTATTACATATATACTGTATATATATATATATATATATATATATATATATACACATACACAAACAAAAGCTACAAATATGAACATAATTTGATAGTATTTATATAGTGGTAGTAATAAATAATTTGTATATTATTTATTACACATACATACATATATATATACTATAAATAATTTCCCCCCTCTCTTTTATGAGAATCATTGAGAATGGAAATTACAGCAAAGTCAAAAGCAAACTGAATGCAGTACAAAACAGAGCAATTTGGGCATAGAAATGTTCCCTACACTAGCTTTATTTTTTGTGTGTATTTGTGCATAATTTTATTATTTAGCTTCATTCTTTAAGTGATTGGCTGTTAAAATAACATGGACAGCATGTGCAAATAAACACTAGTAGTGGCCGCAGTCCATTCTTAGTGAACCTGTCTTTACAATCTGTATGGGCTAAACACGCACGCACAATCACAAAGCAATACAAGATGTGCCCGTGAGAGTGTGCGCAGGTGAGAGTAACAGGAAGTGCTGGATGATTTAGATCAGTATCTTCGGAAAGAGTAGCCCTGTAGCTTTGGTTTGAAAAGGCTATATTCAACACATCATCCATCAGCGCTGTCACAGACCAGCCAACATGCCTCCATTCCTACTGATATTTCTCTCTCCACCTCTCAATATATCTTTTCCTGGGCCTCTTCTCCATTTCTGTCTCTCACTTTCCCCTAGCCTCTCTTTTTCCAGCTGTCTTCCTTTCTCTCTGTTCCTCACCTCCATCTCTCTTTCCCATCCTGTCATGCTTGTGTTTAATAGATGAGGTAGCCATTTTCACTTCATACTTTTTCAGTATAGCAGTCAGAGAAAGACTTAGGTGGAGTGCTGCGCTGTCTATGACTGCTGTCCCACCGGAGAGAGGATGCCGGCATATGGGCGTGTATAATCTTGGACTGGACATCCCGTCGTGGATGTTATCAGTGTTGCCAACAATCTGTTCAGGACTATGGCAATGAATGCTGCTTCTAAAATTCCCAACAGAGCCTTTATGCATTACAGGAGGATTTTGGGTACTTTTGAATAAATGAGAAAAATATGGTGCTTTAGGGTTTTAAACATTAATATACCAGGATTTCAAAGTTTGGGATCTTTGTGAAAGTTTGTACATGTGGTGCATTTAGCAAACAGCACGAGGCATGTTTTAAGCAGATATATTATGGAAAAGAGGAGTTCCCTTTCAGTCGGTCACTCTTGGTAGCACAGACACCTCTGACATCAAGAAAAGGCCAATAAAATTGGCAAGCAAAATTTCCAAAGCTGGCCACACACCGGACATCCTTGTATAAATAGGCCAGCATAGCATTTGCTCACTCGTTCTGTTTTTCTGAGCCAAATTAATGCGGCGTCTCTCTGTGAGAAGCTGCACTCGTTCACTTCTCAATCTCCTCGTTATTGAATCTATGGCACAGGCAGCGATCTCTTCCTTCTCATGCACAGCTAAGTGTTGTGAGAGTAACCCTGGGTGCTTCAACGTCGATCTTTGAGAGCAAATTTCCTTCTAAAAGAGCAAATTCTCTGAAAGAGCTTCAAGGGTGGAATTGTGTGTTAAGGGTCTCCTGTCTGCTTCTACACTTAAGGTGTACGTGGCTGCTCTTGTGGCGAACCACAACACTGTAAATTGCAGATCAGTGGGGAAGCACGATCTGGTTGTCAGATTCCTAAGAGGCGCCCGGAGGTTAAATCCTCCAAGGCCGAGCCTCATCCCCTCTCGGGATCTCTCTGTGGTCCTTCAGGCCTTACAGAGAGAACCGTTTGAGCCCCTTCAGTCAGTTGAATTTAGTTCTGTCTCCACGAAGACGGCCGTCCTGACTGCGCTCGCTTCTATCAAGAGGGTGGGGGATCTTCAGGCCCCCTCCATTAGTGAATCATGCCTAGAATTCGGGCCGGCATAATTTCACATTGTCCTGAGACTCTGGCATGGATATGTGCGCAAGGTTCCCACCACTCCTTTCAGAGATCAGGTGGTAACCTTGCAAGCTATCCCTCCACAAAAAGGGGACCCTGACCTTTCTCTGTTGTGCCCAGTGCGAGCCCTGTGCATCTATTTGGAACGCACACAGAGTTTCAGACTGACTAAACAGCTCTTTGTGTGCTTTGGATGACAGCAGAAGGGGAATGCTGTCTCCAAACAAAGGATCTCCCATTGGATTGTGGATGTGATCCTGATGGCCTATCAGGCCAGAGGCTTACCCTTCACACTAGGAGTGAGGGCTCACTTGACATGGGGCATTGCTGCTTCATCAGCTTTAGCGAATGCTGCCTTTCTAGCAGACATTTGTAGAGCTGCAGGTTGAGCTACACCTAATACATTGGCCAGATTCTACAATCTGCGAATGGAGCCAGTCTCATCCAGAATCCTGAATGCTAGCTGACTGGTAAGGTGTAGGGCTTGCACACAGCACCTCGCGCGTCCCAAGTGTCATATGCGCTCATTGAGTCCAGGACAGTTCCTTCTTATGATCTCTGGACTAATTTTCCAACACTTAAGCACTTTTCAAGTAGCAGAGTTCACCGGAGAAACTCGCTGCTAGAACATTACGAGGACTTATCCCTCAAGGTGAACTGCCGTAATGTGTTATGTAGTGTGCATATGTAGTGGCTCCACTTTGTGGCTCCATATGTGTATTACTCCACTGACTTGTCCCTTAGGATGTAGTGTTTTACCTAGACAGACGGTTGGTCTGTCACTGAGTTCTGTGTTTGGTAGTTCTCCCCTTATGCAGAGCCCACCACAGAATCATCCCTATGTGGTACTTACTTCGGTGTAGCGTCTGCGTAGGATCATGCATGTGCGTTGGACTGTTTATGGCTTAAAAGAGTCCATAGGTTGGTCTTCACATGTTACCTCCCATTCAGGTAGGATGTGACCTCCGTAGTGTCTCTTTCTGAGCAAATGCTAAGTTTTTCAAGTAGCTTAACCAGATGTCTGGGGTGTGGTCAGCTATGCAAATTTTGCTTGCCAATTTCATTGGCCTTTTCTCAATGATGTCAGAGGTGTCTGGGCTCCCAAGAGCTACCCCTAGTGTCGGAACTCCTACCCAACGTCTCCTTTCCCTCCATCAGGGAACGAAGGTTACCATATGTAACCGAGATGTTTTCTTACTTTTTCCCGACTTTTTTAGTGAGAATTACTTTTCAAAAAATCCTCTTATTGCATTGACATAATTCTAGAAATATTTTTTATGATATTTTCTTTTTAACTGAAAAATAAGGCATAAACACTAAGAAATAAAAAAATATTATTTCTTTATAAATGCATTTATTTATTCATTTATCTAATGATAGTGTGAACTATGCCAATATGCAGTAGTTAACCAATCCTATTGTATTTTGCTCTGTGGAATACTTGATTCTGATTGGTCAGTCGCGACATTCTGAGGTATGTTATCCCTCGAGAACAACCAGTAAAAACTAATAACACGGCTCCTCCGGGTAACTGAAGTCGGAAAAACATTATTTTTATTTTATTACAATTTTTTTTTTACTATTATTTCAGTATTAGTTTTAGTAATTTAGTACTTCTGCTGAAATATTTCTTATTTAGTTGCCAAGTCTCCATTTCTAAGTCTTGTTTAAGTTTAAGTTAATTATACATACACACACACACAATATATATACAGTGGGTACGGAAAGTATTCAGACCCCTCTAAATTTTTCACTCTTTGTTATATTGCAGCCATTTGCTAAAATCATTTAAGTTAATTTTTTTTCCTCATTAATGTACACATAGCACCCCATATTGACAGAAAAACACAGAATTGTTGACATTTTTGCAGATTTATTAAAAAAGAAAAACTGAAATATCACATGGTCCTAAGTATTTATTGCTTATAGTATACATATGTCAATGTGACAAAAATCTGATTTTTACCAAAAGAGACTGCGGAGATTCTAATTAATCTTTACCTTTTTTTCAGAACATAGCAGCAAACAGCTAGGTTTTCAGAAAAGTGCTGTTGGGATGTTTTTACTACTTAGTGAATGCAGGAATAGGAAAAAAAAAAATAAAACCAAATGGGCCTTTTACCCTATACATGGGGCCTTATATTTTACCCTAACAGTGAATTTTGTCAAATCATTTATTTTAATTCATTCACTCATTCTAATTCCTCTCATAGTTTGATTTTAAAAACACTTAAACGGATATGCATGAGGTAACAATCGTCTGAAGGCAACGCATCAGAATTTCTTCACTCAGGGTCCTCCAATCAGATGTCGCAGTGGGCTTGCGGTGTCAACTGCTGCAGAAGTGTCTGGGTGGAGGAAGTAATTAAACCCCGTCTCAGCGTGATCACTGTCTCTCTGTTCGGCACCCAGCAGCCTCAATCTCTACATCTGTTCTGCTCTCGCTCCCTCCAACCTCTCAAAGTGGGCGGGATATTTTGTAATCCCGTAGGTTACAAGGGTCCACTTGGAATTCTAGCTAGGCTGAGAGCATCTAAATCCTGTGTCCACTGCTGACTGGTGAGTGCCTGTCACGGATGCTCACAGGAGGCCCATGTGAGTTCCAGGGAAGGCCTGGGGTGAGAGGTTATCCAAACAGCAGATGGTATTGCTGGCCACTGTGGGACTGTGCAGCGGTTGGACACAAACAGCATTCAAAATCACTTTCTCTCCGCTTCCATTTGCATTTAATTCACTTCCTTTCTGTGGAGGAAAATCAGGACAGGCTGAAAATAAACCTGCATCAAACTCTGTCAAACCCTCATCCCCAACCCCTAAACCTAACCCCAACATAAACATGTATTTTAACATCTTCATTATTTAATGTTTAATAAGCTTATTTTCCTCAATGCATAAATTGCTTCCCACAATTAAAGAGAAAGTTAACCCAAATTCCAAGTCATTATTTACTCTCCCTCCACTTGTTCCAAACCTGTGAGTTTTTTTGTTTGTTTTTTTCTGAGGGATGTTGGTAGCTAAACAGTTGACGGTAGCCATTGACATCCATAGTATTTTTTTTTCCATAATATGGAAGTCAATGGCTACCGTCAACTTTTTGGTGACCAACATTCTTCAAGATATCCTCTTTTGTGCTCAGCAGAAAAAAAGAAACTCATACGGGTTTGGAACAACCTGAGAGTGAGTACAATTTTCATTTAAAACCTGACCAACACAAGTTTAATTTGCTAACCAAAGGAGGACAATAGACTTCTATTGTTTTTAGATTTAGTTCATTAATATCATTAATAAAGCTAATTGTCTACAGACTAACTCCAACCCTACAAGAAAACTTTTAGTATTTTTTTGTGAAAGTTTTGGGGAAAAAATACTCCCAGTATACATTAGAAACTACATGGAAATCCAATAAAACTTTAGCAAACAATATCACAGGCCTAGCAACTACCCAGAGCACCTAGCAGTGCCCTGGCAACCATTATAGCAAACCATTTATAACAACCTAAAAATCACTCAGAACACATAGAAATCATTATTATAAATAATAATGCTTAATCGTTTATTTATCCATCCCAAATGTTGTTCCTTATATATAGCTGCAGATGCTAGCTATAAAATGAAGATCAACCTGAAGATCGTTTGAGTTTAGGTGGAATTGACACTGTAGTGGAAATATTCATGACATTCAGAGAGGAGAAAAAAACAGCAATTTCTCACTATTGTGACTATTTATTGTTTTAAAGCTTCACGATTCCTTATTTTGTATAATTGAAAAGAAAAAAAAAGATCTAGATCTATAACTTTATTCAATATCCAAACAAACTGCAGCTCAAACAAACTTCCAACCTGAATATTTGCTTCATATATTTGCATATATTTACTGAAACATAAATTTACTCTGCCAAGTGCACAGAATGCAATCCTCCTGTGGTAAATGTATGCTTATTTTAGATCTAATTCATAATATGCATCTTTTTTTAATCTTCTCATTCACTTATGAAATAAGTTTGAGCAAACCGCCACAGCAATTATCTGTAGAGAGAGCAATAATGATTTCACAGTTTTTCAGAAACACTGTTTTTGCTCTTCAGAGGATATTCTTGTCCGCACATGTTTTTTTGTTTTTTATGGCATCACCTACCTACCTAGTAGCTGAAAACAGGTTACTAACCAAATTAGTTTTTGTCATTCTCAAATACAGAGGCGGTCATATTGAATGTTAAAAGATTAGAATGCAATTAATTTTCTCACAAATTAATAAGTATTGATACAAGTAGGGTTTTTTTAATGACAGGTGGGACTTTGATGTACAGAAACATTAATGTGTTACCTCATTATAGTTCGAGTGGAGATTTTAAAGACTGATCGTTAATTGAGGTGTGATATGCTGCATGAACATGCAAATCATTTTTAAATTAAAGGACTGTTGAGGTTGATCAATAGCATCCATGCCGTCAATTACCGCTAAAAATTATTTCATCGCATGCCTTGGTTTGTAATACAAGCAAAAATTGTGTTCACAGTAATGCACTTACAATGGAAGTCTACTGGATAACGCATTGCATTGGATTAAAGGAATAGTTCACCCAAAAATGAAAATTTGCTGAAAATGTACTCACTCTCAGGCCAAGATGTAGATGAGTTTGTTTCTTTATCGCTACAGATTTGGAGAAATGTAGCATTACATCACTTGCTCGCCAATGGATCCTCTGCAGTGAATGGGTGCCGTCAGAATGAGAGTCCAAACAGCTGATACAAACATCATAATAATCCCTTAAGTAATCCACACAACTCCAGTCTATCAGTTAACATCTTGTGAAACAAAAACCTACATAATATGTTTGTAGAAACAAACTCATCATTAAGACAATTTTAACTTTAAACTGATGCTTCCAGCTAAAATATGATTCCTTTATCCTTATTGCTTTCTCCAGAGAAAATATCATATTGTCTGAATCAGAAGAGAAATATGCACAGATCACAAATACATTCCTTACAAATACATCTAGTAAACTTCCTGTCATGACCATGAATAAGAATTGAAACGTCAACATAATATGGCAAATGCTATTAGAAGCACCTGTTTACATTGGAATTAAATCAGTAACTCATAATTCATCTACCTGGAATAATAGTTTTACTTTTAAAATATGATTCATACAACTTAACAGATCAAATAACATTTATATTTGATTTTAAACCCTTCAGATTGTCTTGGCCCATTGATGTGCATTACTGTAAACATGCATGTCTCAAATGCTGTCGATAGAGATTAACTGGTATTGAACCCGGAACATTCCTTTAATGCCATTATAACACTGCTGTAGTTTTTAAACATTTTGAACTGTGCAGCCCTGACCACATAAATACAAAACTGCTAAACAATCAATCAACCGCATTTAGCTGCAGTATAAACTTTAGTACAAAATTACATCATGGCAATCCTTTCTGAGAGTACTGTTGTCTGCTTAGTCCATTTGTAAATTTAAAATAGATGTAGTTTTTCATGATAATTTCCACCTTATTTCTATTATAAGGTTGTGTTGTTATAGTTAAGTAAAATAAAAATTATTTTGAAATATATATGCACTGAACAAAATTACAAACGCAACACTTTTGTTTTTGCCCCCATTTTTCATGAGCTGAACTCAAAGATCTAAGACTTTTTCTATGTACACAAAAGGCCTATTTCTCTCAAATATTGTTCACAAATCTGTCTAAATCTGTGTTAGTGAGCACTTCTCCTTTGCCGAGATAATCCATCCACCTCACAGGTGTAGCATATCAAGATGCTGATTAGACAGCATGATTATTGCACAGGTGTGCCTTAG
Organism: Sinocyclocheilus grahami; assembly: GCF_001515645.1. Taxonomy (NCBI): domain Eukaryota; kingdom Metazoa; phylum Chordata; class Actinopteri; order Cypriniformes; family Cyprinidae; genus Sinocyclocheilus; species Sinocyclocheilus grahami. The sequence goes on from NW_015506806.1 coordinate 120,781, forward strand.
GCTGGCCACAATAAAAGGCCACTCTAAAATGTGCAGTTTTACTGTATTGGGGGCTCCAGGGGGGTCCGAAAACCAGTCAGTATCTGGTGTGACCACCATTTGCCTCACGCAGTGCAACACATCTCCTTCGCATAGAGTCATTTGCCACATTTGCCACCGACTTGAGTCATAACCCACTCAAGTCGGTTACGACTGACGAACTGCAGTCAGGTCAAGACCCCGATGAGGACGACGAGCATGCAGATGAGCTTCCCTGAGACGGTTTCTGACAGTTTGTGCAGAAATTCTTTGGTTATGCAAACCAAT
>NW_015506806.1:121096-141301 GCF_001515645.1 Sinocyclocheilus grahami
CCTGGGCTGGTGTGGTTACACGTGGTCTGCGGTTGTGAGGCCGGTTGGATGTACTGCCAAATTCTCTGAAACGCCTTTGGAGACGGCTTATGGTAGAGGACTCAACATTCAATTCACGGGCAACAGCTCTGGTGGACATTCCTGCAGTCAGCATGCCAATTGCACGCTCCCTCAAAACTTGCGACATCTGTGGCATTGTGCTGTGTGATAAAACTGCACATTTTAGAGTGGCCTTTTATTGTGGCCAGCCTAAGGCACACTTGTGCAATAATCATGCTGTCTAATCAGCATCTTTAAATAAATATGTTAATTGGTTTGCAACAACTTCTGTAATAGGACAGCATCAAGTGCAACCCCCCCCCTTCCAGCTATGGGGTGAAAAAATACTTTTCAACAAGTGTGATATTGTCCCTTTTTTTATCAATATTTGATAATGTTGTTCTGCAACTAGCTATAGCAACAAGCCACTCTGCTTTCCTCCACATAATACATAAAAAAATATATATATATCTCAACTCTGAGAAATGCTGTTCTAGACAATATCTACGGTATATTCACACCTTGGCACTTGATTACCCTTACCAGACTAGGCATGACTGTTGCTAAGAAACAGTTGCTGCGGTGAGGGCTAATGCATGACAGATAAGTGGATTTCTATGTGAAAATGCTGGGAAATTAGGTGGTTTGGATTATGTCCTCTCCTGAACCACACTAAGCACAACTCATCCTCTAAGTGGACTTGACACAAGCTAAACTGCTTCTTTTTTCATAATCCCAAAGATAAATCTGTTAGCACACTCTATAACAAAATCCACAATTCTCCACTAAACAAACAAACGACTGACTAAATAAATGAAATCAATACTAAGTGATTAAAAGAAAAAAGAATAAGAACGGTGGAAAAATCAATCTTGCAGGATTTTGGAAAGACATTTGGTCACTCGCCAGCTTGTTTTTCGACAGACAAAAGTTCTGAGCACATCAGTTGTTGCATTGTAATGCCAAAAATCCATTGGTCCAGGATTCTGAACATGCGTCCTTGGCAGGTGGCAGGCTTTGCTTTGGCTCGCATTCACGTGCATTTCATTTAAGACTTTTATATGCATCGAAACCAAACCTGCCAGGAAAGGGATCTCTCAAACATACAGCACTGCTCTGTGATGAAGTTAAGAACGGGGAAAAAATTGTGCAAGTGGTTATTGAAGAGAGCATTAAAGGAATAGTTCACACAAAATGAAAATCATGTCATCGTCAACTCACCCTCATGACATTCATGTTGTATGACTATACATATGGTCTTATTCTTAATATATTCTTAATATAGTCTTATTCTCTGAAGGTCAGAAAGTCACAACAAAATGTGTATGTATGAGGGAGATGTGGACAGGTAAAAATATAAATAGAATATATATCTTATAATTTTGAAATGTAAATATATAGGGTGAATTCAGGTAAATTTATGACTGGGAAAAATGTATCAATTATCCTGAATTGACCCTGCATATATATATATATATATATATATATATATATATATATATATATATATATATATATATATATATATATATATATATATATATATATATATATATATATATATATATATATATATATATATATATATATATATATATATATATATATATATATATATATATATATATATATATATATATATATATATATATATATATATATATATATATATATATATATATATATATATATATATATATATATATATATATATATATATATATATATATATATATATATATATATATATATATATATATTAAATGTATTCAAGCCCTTTAATATTTCTTACAAAATATTTAGTTTTACACATAAATGCAATCCATTATGGATGTTCAGTGAATTGCAAATGCCGTTTCAATGCCAATTGTGTGACAAACCTTACAAAGCCATCAAACAAATTAGAAGGAAAGCTTTGTAACGACACAATGTAATGGTCTGACATGTTTGATCATCTACTTAATAGGAATTGTTGAGGAATATGGCAGCTAGATGTTCAGAAGAGAAAAAAATTGAGTATGATGACCTATCAAGTAAAGAAGACTCTATGCGTTTTATCATGACTCAGATACCGATAACCTTATCAACAACTTAGCAGTCCATGTCGGCTTAAAGATTTTCTGCATGGAAATAGACAGGTGGCAAGAAGGAGAGAGAGAGACACTGGGAGAACAAGAGAGCGAGAGCGTGTGTTCTTTTATTTTTTTATTTTTTGGTAAGATTTCCAGGATGACAACATGTGAAATCCCAGTGATAAGAGAAGGCTACGTCTTTGGAGCCTGGCCGTCATGCTTACGTGATAAGACAATCTCTGAAGGAATGGCTGCTCATGGCTGATTCATTTGAACCTTGAGGAAATTAAATAAGGTGGAAAACAAGGTCAGCGATGGGCTTCTCGACCTTGCCTGCAGGTTGTGAACTATGTAATCCACAATCTTCTGAATTCTTGTCTCTCGCACAGTCAAGATGCTCCTCTTGCAGTCTGAACTCAAATGTGGGTGTTATTTTGTAGCTGTTGGATGACAGCTGTACTTTATGTGCTTCACATCAATTAACTTTTCTTGTTTCTGAACAATCTTCAAAGGATCAAGGTTGGGCTAGTTAGTTTCAGTGACACTGGTGGTATATGTTGTTACTACAACATTATGCATGCAAAAAAAAATATTCTGACAAAAATATTTTTGCAAGCAACATATAAATCACAACATTTTCATTGTTATTATTATGTGCCACAACCTCTTCAAAAGAAGGTAATCCAATTGGTCCATACCTCCCTTAGCTCTGGCCACCCAGGTATTACCGCCACACTTCACTTAATTTGGAATCATTTTGTCACCAATGGCACATTATGTAGGCAGACACCATCAACCAAATTTACAACTGCTCCATGTGTGTCATATCTAAATCCTCCAGACAACTTCCTGGCGGTCTTCTTCAACCTCTTCCCATTCCTCAATATCCCTGGGCCCACACTGCCATTGACTTTGTCACCAATTTCTGAGTTTCGTGAGGTAAAGCAACAATATTAACTGTGATTGACTGCTTCTCCAAAGCTTGTCGCTTCACCCCTCTGCCTAAGCTTCCTACCGCCTTTGAAATAGCTGAACACCTTTTCAATTATGTACAGCAGTTTGGTTCTATAGGCTACCTGAGGACATTATTTCTGACCGAGGCCCCCAGTTCATGTCCTGAGTGGATTGCTTTCTTCCATCACCTCAATGGCATTGTCAGCCTCACCTCTGAATACCATCCACAGTTAAACGGACAGACTGAGCATTTAAACCAGGAACTCACGCTTTCTTGCTCTGGTGAAATGAGAGTCTTGAACCAGGCTCATGTTCACCTCCAATAGGCAGTTGGGAGACAAAAGGTTCAAGATGACTGACATTGTTGCCTGAGTCCTCAATATACGCCAATGGGTATTACTTCCCACCTTGTGGGCCCCTTTACAATTTTATGTCAAGTTACTCCTGTTTCATGTCATCTTTCGCTGCCCACTAACTAATCTATTTCTCCTACCATGTGTCTTTGCTCAAACCCACTGTTGGCCCAAAAGGGGAGGAGGGGGACAGCAATACCTGGAGCCCCCTGCCCATAACTGTGGATGGCAAGGAGGCATATCAGGACTCCAGATGCCAGGGAGGCCTACTGCAGTACCTAGTATACTTGGAGGGTTATGGTCTGGAAGTGTGCTCCTGGGTTAATGCTGAGGACGTCCTTGACCCTACGCTCATTGCAGAGTTCCATAGGGCCCATCCGGAGAAACCTGCCCCTTGACCTTATGGAAGTCATCCTTCCTCTCACCACCTGAGGGCACCCTCGCCACAGTAACCTCCCTGTTCTGGACTTCATTACCCATAACCCCATACCTGGAACTGATTTCTTCTGCACCTGTTTTCGATTTCTACTTATACTACCCCATTTCAAAAGTGAAAGTGACGTGTCGTGATGTGTGGTCAAGTATGGTGTCCCATACTTGGAATTTGTGCTCTGCATTCATCCCATCCAAGTGCACACACACTTGGCAGTGAGTGAGTAGTGAACACACACACACACACACAGCTTTGGATTGTTTGTTACTGTTTAAGATTTTTGATGCCTGCCTTTTGAACTTGCTCTGTTTGTCTGGACTTACTGTTTGCCTGCTGCCTGCCACGAACCTGTGCCTGTTTTTGACCATGAGCATTGTCTCACGTAAGCTACTTTATATGATCAGTAATCAACCCCTGCCTGTTTGTTTACTCTCTCTACTACTAATGTTAAAGCTGCACATGAATCCCACTCCTGGTTCAACCAAGTCACCCTTACAGGAATGCCCATGAAGCAAAGATAACGGTTTCTGGGTTGTGTACTTCTGTGACAACTGCAACTGAGATGAATGGGAATGCTAATGGATAACACTCTTCAGGTATATTCAACTTGTTGAGTGATTATAATAGATCATATTTAATGAAGCCTGAGAGTTTGAATTAATCTGGGTTCTGTTCTTCAAATGTGTTTTATTAGGTTCAATTTGGGTGTTTTTTTTTTGGGTCTTTGTTTTTCCAGTTCTGTTATCAAAGCAACATCCCTGATTTATCAAATCAGTTTTTTTGGAATTATTCCACTGGATATTTCAGGTTCATGGCAACTCGATCCGCAAAGTTAGTAACTAGATAAGAACGTTTGGGCTGTGAGTTTACATTGTAGAACACAACATAAAGTATCGTCAAGTTGTTTACCACAGGCTTTATTTTACTAATTAATAAAAAAAAAACATTATAAAACCCCATAGGAAAATCTCGACGGAACCTGCAGCGAATTACACTTCCGGATTCTGACGTCATAGTTTCTCCACACTATTGCCAATGCCATGTTGCCTGGCAACAGGCATGTTGCAAGATGACTTTATACAGTACCTCACGTTTGCAACTTTATCTTACAATTGTAAGATATAACTTTTTCCTCACAACTGCAGCTATGTATCTCACAGTTGCTACTTTATACCTCATAATCGTGATTTTTACCTTTCAAATATGATTTCATACCTCAAAATTGGAACTTTATACCTCACAATTGAGACTTTATACAGCACAAATGCAATGTTATACCTCACAACTGTGATGTTATACCTCATAATTATGACTTTATACTTCACAATTGTGACTTTATACTGTACCTGCCAAATACATTATAACCTTATACCTCACAATTGCTTGAATTTAAGTGTTGAAATGTGAATTTATATATTTATATATTTTTTATTTATATGTTTTCCAATGACTTTATATCTCCCAATATATATATATATATATATTCATACAATTGTGTCTTTTTAGCTCTTTTTATCTCCTTTAGCAAGAAGTGAGAAAGTTGTCTGGTCAGCTCTAACATTGTGGCGGCAAGTTTTGTACCTCTCACTTTTTGTTTTCTTAAAACTTAAACACGGCTAAAATCTAAACACTTTCACATATTTAAACCTTCAGAGGTCAGATACCTTAAAGATGATGAACATGTAACCTCAGAGACCCAAATCTCCTCTTAGACCTTTCATAAAGACTGTGACCGCAAAGGTTTGCCTCGCCAACTAGCACCCAATGGTCTGTCTGCAATGGTGTATAAAATTATCTCATTTGAAATCGCGTTGAGTGGCAGAGCAATCTAGAGATGTTCACGACCAGGTGAGGGTGACCGAGAAGAGGGATCCACATCCCTCGGATAAAGAGAGAGGAGAGAGACGTCCATTCGCCGCTGGCAGCATCTGAAAGTGTCACAGGCGAGGGAAGACAATTGCGTCTTTAAGGGTTTCAGACTAAACAGCTTATTTGTATTCCATCCATACAGCACGCCTCCTCACGTGTGACTGAACGAGGAAGGGAGGCTGAGAGTGATGATAGTGAGGAGGGAGGTAAGCAGAGAAAGAGAGAGAGATGAGCCTAAATGTGATGCAGCAGAATGCTGTAACAGAACAGGCTTTAGTAGACGAAGGAACACAGCACATGCACACATGCTAACACATGTTTGCAGAAAGAATGAGAGAGGAGGAAAGCAACAAACGGCATCTTAAGTCCTCAGTGCTTCGGTTTACGGATGTGCGGTTTCGAAACCTGTAGTTAAGGTCTTCTCGGAGGCACTTCAAGGAAAGACTTGTGCCAAACAACATGCGGCATCTTTGATTCGTTCCACAGGTGAGGGAGGAGAATCGAGTGAGTCATTAAGTTCAGAGAAGATGCGGCCCTGAACTTCTGCCCTTTTAAGGCTGAAAGTAAAGTTCAAATTACATCTGGGTTTGAATAAAAGGAAACTGTTTTTTGGCAAAAACTGATTTTGGAAGCTGTTTTTTTTTGTATCTGTGCACAGAAGTGAAACTTCTTTTGGGATAATGTCCCGGGAAATTGCCAGGTCAAACAGGCAATTTTGTGTTGTTTGCGAGCACCAGCGCAGAATGAAATAACTTGAATCCAGCATGTCATTACACTGACTTCATCAGTGGTGAGTAACTTCCTGAAAGACTTTTATGGCATATTTAAATTACTGCACTTCTAATTTGTTGGATATGTTGGCTCATTTGTGAAGAGCAAAAACTATGGCATCTGATTTATTTCATTTTAATTAATTTCATTATTCTGTTTGCTTTTTTATTTTAAATTAGTTATTTAATAAAAAAAAAATTATAATTATTTGGTCATTCAAGTATTACATGAATGTATTTGACAGACACTTTTATCCAAATCGATTCACTGTTCATTAAAGACACGTTTCATCAGTATGTGTACTCCTTTGGTATCAAATCCATGACCTTTGATATTGTTAGCACCATTCGCTATACCAGGAACAGAAACACTTTTAACAGCACTAGAAAACAGGCGATAATAAGAGTTGCCTATTTGTAAGCGCAAAAAAGTGTCTCTCAAACTCAGTCATCAAAAAAGTGAAGTGATTTCTGTGACAGTACTGGTTAGACTATGAATGCCACGTGTTTGTCTTATATTTGTTGGCCTTTGAAAGCACTTTGGGCACATTAATATAAGTGGTGATGTACTTTATCAAGGAATCTAGAAAATTTGTGAGATTTAAGTGTGTCCTTTTTTGATGGAAAGGACAGAGCTCTGCTCTTATAAACAGATAGTTCATTGAATAATGGCCATATGCTGCATATCTGCAGTGCTTTCTGCTTGACCAACAGTGCATTTTATGCACTCTGTTTTATCCAAAATGATATTGCATTCAAGTAATACATTTTATCTATGCATTTCCTGGGAATCGAACCCAAGACCTTTGTTTGAGCTACAGGGCAAGTGACTTGCCAGTATGTGGCAGCTGATCTGAGACGGATAGCTGATGAACTTGTATGATGAATCACTTCCTGTGGTGATTGGGGCACAGATGTCCAGGTGGGAATAAAAGTCTACAAACTCTGCATTCGTTTGGTCTTCGGGTTTCATCAAGTTTCAAAACTTCTGCAGAATAGCCTCAGGCACTAATTCATATAATCTCTAAAATGCAGTTTTAAAGGCTTCAAACGCAAGACTGTGTTCAGACATCAGAGAGAAGGACATCTCTTGAGCCCTACCTTCCAAAACACTCTGCAAAATCAATGTCCAATGTTAGTGTTCAGGCCAACCCAAAAGTAGCTACTGTCAAATTTGTAAAAACAAATGTATTATATTATATTATATTATATTATTAGATGTTTTTTATATTTGACATTTATAAAATAACTGAAAATAATTAGATATTTAATAAAAAAGATAGATAGATAGATATTCAATAAAAATTGTATAATTGATTTTATATAATTTAATTTTATCCCCTCTGACACAGATTTCAAATCTCATTCATGAACATTTAAATGACATTACTGCCTTTGTGTGACACTTTTCATATATATATATATATATATATATATATATACACACACACACACACACACTTTTATTTATTTATATTATTAAAATTTATGAAATAATACAACATATTTTCACATTTTAATGTTATAAATCATTATGTGTCTTTCCCCCTCTGACGCAGATCTTCAGTCTCATTTGCGTACATTTAAATATGACATTATTGACATAAAAACTGGTGTGACATATCTCAGAAATGTGTTCATATTATTTTATAAAGATTTATAAAATAATGGAAAATATTTCTAAAATTCCTAACTGTTCTATAATTTTTTTTTCTGTCTGACGCAAACCGTAAATCTCAAACCGTACATTTAAATATAACATTACTGACATCAAACCTTGTGCAACACATCTCAGAAATGTATTTATAATATTATTTAAAGATTTATAAAATAATGTAAAATAATTATAAAATGAAGTATTTTCTACATGTTTTATAATGTTTTTTTTCTCTCTCTGATGCAGATCTTAAATCTCATTTGTGCACATTTAAATATGATATTATTATTGACATCTCAGATAATAAGTTTTGTAAAAATTTGATGTGAAATATGTGCTGGAGGCATTTTTTGAGATGTTATGAATCTCTAGGGGAGACACCGGTGAGATGAATGGCATCTCAAGAGAAAAATCTGAGAAAAAAAACGTTTCCATTTTTTCTGTATTTAATTGTATTGCTGTCAAAAGCAAGCAATTGAGATATGAATAAGCGTTTTCATTTGTGATTTGTTCTTTGCCTGGAGTTCTAGTTCTTTCAAATGCACAGTGGTCCACTCAAGGCCTCACAAATTCATCTTATTTGTAATAAAAGAGGCAACAAGCATTGACGACAGCAAACTAGGCATTTCTCGCTCTCCGACAGGGTTTAACAGTTTCACCCAAAGACAAAGCCGATCTCCTCTTGTCTCCCCGGACGGGGAGTTGTCAGTTGACAGTTGTCTTGATTATATTGTTAGTAGAAGTGCTCATCCCTTCTTAATGAAATTAGAGATGTGACAGTCTTTTCAGTGTGTTATGATTTTCAGTGCGCTGCACAGCTCAGTGTATCACAAAACCCATGACACCACTGTGATTGACAGCATAATAACTGACATTATGAAAATGAATGTGGAGGTAAACTCCTGCTCCTCTGTGTCTGTAGTAGAGTGCAGACAGGAGGTCGTCAGATGTAATATAGCTCATATTGTGATATTCTTGGCCCTTAGGTGTTGTACAGTAGATATGCAAATAGTGGGTTGGATATAAGATATGTATAGATCAACATGCATTTTTTTCTGGTAATATATATAATTGTGTCTTATATAATTTATATCTATCTATCTATCTATCTATCTATCTATCTATCTATCTATCTATCTATCTATCTATCTATCTATCTATCTATATATAAATACATTTAAGGAATTGCTGTTTTCTTTGCACATTACTCATGAAGTGATTCTTTGTTTGGAAGTATGTTTTTAAAAATCACAACAATAATTGTCAAATGCCAACAATCAAGTATTTGTTGGCATTTCACAGGTAAATAAATAAAGTAAAAATAATAGTTGGCTCAAAGCAATGGTTCATCCAAACATGAAAATCTGTTATTTATTAATTTGCCCAAATCCATTTCTGACTTTTTGTCTTTTGTGGAAGAGAAAATGTAACATTTATAGCTTTAAAGCGGCAGACCATGCAAACATGCAAACAACAACAAAACCATACAATTATTATAAAAGTGGTCAAAATGACTCATGTGATTCCAACGCTTCTGATAGAATATGATTATACAATAACTTTGTATGAGGAATTGACTGAATGATTCAGACCAATTTGCTCCAAGAAGGGTTAATGTCTTATTTATTCACTCACCTAAATCCATTTTGGACTTTTTAATTTTTCTTTTGTGGAACAGAAAACGTACATTTGGGAGATTTAAAGCAGCATAAAGCATGCAAGGACAGCAACCACTAAAAAAAGCATAAATATAATAAAGTGGTCAAAATTATTCAGTCGATCCAGTTTTGTGAACTGGATCAATTGATTCATTCAAAAAAGATATGTGACGATTCAGATGATCCAGTTCACAAAACTGGTTTTGTGAACTGGATCAACGGAGTTATTCAAAAAGATCTCTGATGATTCTTGAACAAATTAGACAATGCTTCTTTCATGAACGCACCAAGAAGGATCATATGGATCACTTTTATACATTTATGCTGGTTGTTGTCATTCACTTTCATCATATTTACAAAAGCAGCCAGTGTATTCTTCAATAAATCATTTGTGTGATTCAAAGAAGAAATTAATTCTTAGAACAACATGCAAATGATTAAATAATACCAGAATTTTCATTTTTAGGTGAGCTATCCCTTTAAGTACATTAAAACATCAGTCACACTGGCCTGTTTAATAAAACCCTCCGTCTGGATAGAAGACTTGTCCTTTCTAGGGCAAAGTCTGTACCTGAGACCATCTGTAGCTTGTGTGTTTATGTACAAGTGTGTGTTTGTGTGTGTCCATCTGTGAAATGCACACTTGTCTTATTAGTGTCTCAACGTAACTATATCCCTGTCAAACGGTGACAGCTCTATTTCCAAACCCGCCATATTGGCTGATTGAGTCTGTCATTGGTGCATTTGGGGGATGGTGGAGTATATACTTTTGCTTGCTCAGAAACATGCTGTGGTTTCCCAGAAGATAATTGCTGCTCAAATGTTGCTCTATACAGCTTATGAGACTTAATGGAGTTCTTAAAATTATCCACACTAAAATGAAAATGCTCATCATTTATACACTTATAATGTTTTTGTCTGTACAATGAAAGTCAATTGGACCCCATTAAAAAAAAAAATCCATGAATAGTTCTTAACCCTTATACGCTACCTTTGCGAGCACTTTTTTGGGTTTCAAAATCTCGACCCCCCATTCGCTGCAATTATAAAACTTGGAATAGCCAGGACCTTTTTGTAATATAACTCGGATTGTTTTCGCCTGAAAGAAGAAAGACATATACACCTAGCTTGAGGGTGAGTAAATCATGGGGTAATTTCATTTTTGGGGGAACTATCCCTTTAAAAAGATTTGTGATTTTTTTTTTCCTACGAGTTCATTACTTTCGATCGTATGTTAATAAGTAATGTTGCATATCTTTGTACAGCCAAGAAGTTGAGAGGAGTGGAAAAACATTGAGTGATTAATAACTCAGAATATGATTTATAAGTTGTTCCCTAAAAGTTGACATTAATCTAAAACCAACCCTAATTCAATACACGCTGTAATTGAAAATGAAATGTTATTGTGCACTGGCTTTTCTTTGAGTACAGCTTTCAAACAAATCAGTTAAAACACTAGTTAGAAATAAACAACTACGGCTCATAATTAAAGCAAATCCACACGCCTAGCAGGAAGGGATGCAAATAATTGTTTTTCCATGCAATTGGAGATGCCCAGGGGGGTCAGATTAAAAAAAAATGCCTTCAGGCTGCTTCATAAACTAGCCTCCCTGATGACTTTGAGATCTGCCTTTTAAAGTAATGACATCAAAACATGGTCTTTTGCTGGGAGTATCTCTCTTCCTCAAAGGCCTGAGACACTGGGTGCCTTGAATCTCTTAATTGGAATTGATTAAAATTTTCAATGTTGTTCACTCCATCTTGCACTGTTTGCAGTTCTTTCCCGGCCTTCTCCAACCCTTATTGCCCTTTGATGAGTGAACAGTGTTTTTACATTAATTACACTTTTACCGTGATCAGTTCATAGAATATGCTACTGTTTACTGTATGTTGTGCTCATATCTTTCTCAGGTCAAATTACAATGTCTTTGAACTTGTGTTTGTTTTTATTTAGGGAGACCAGATGAAAAAATTAGATGAGTTAGATCATACAAATCATACAACACTGTTTTAAAATAGTCTATAGCTATGTTGTGTTAAAAACACTTGCTTTTAAATGTTAGTATAAGGTTTTTATTAGTTTTACTCTATGTCTATATAGTTTTAGTAATTGTGTTGTGTGTTTTTGTCTTTTTTCTTTCTTTTTTTTTGTTATTTTAGTACGTCAAGTTAACTAAATGGATTACTAACTAAATTAAAAGGAGGCATGTTGCCTTAGAAACTATAGCTGAACGTTTTTAATAAAAATATTTTGCTTAACATTTATTCTATTTTAAGTCACAAAAAATATATATTTTAGTATAATTTTTTTAGATACTAGTTTTTGTTAATATTTTGACTTGGATTTTATTTTTATGTTTTTATGCTTTCATGTTAATTTTAGTTCAAGTTTTAGTAATTGTTTTGTCTGTTTTTGTCATTTGTATTAGTTTTTTTTTACTGAATGGCTATAAAGTATTTAATTCATTCGTTCGTTCGTTCATTCATTCAGTTTTAGTTATTTTAGTACACCAATTTAAACTGAATAAAAATGAGACATGTTGCCTGGAAATTAGCTAAAATAAAATAGGTTTTTAATCAAATATTATTTCAGGTAACACATATTCAATGGCTTTAGTTTTAACTATAACATTCCCGCATCATTTAGACCTTTTCTGAAGCATGGCAGAAAAACAAGCAAATTAATAAATTTTTTGCCATATGTCGTTCACTGCATTTGTCAAGCTCAACTCTTGCTATTAAAACTGATCTAAAAGGTAATTTTCTTTAATTTATGTGTAATTATGTTTATCCAAATCTATAAGCCAACTTCCTTTAAGTTGAATTTGCAAATATTATTCTTTTTGTCCTATTTCTGGTCATTGTGTTTTCGTGTTTTATAAGATTTTCCGGCTTTAATTGGGAGCTTTTTGGCAGCAGGCATGTTGAGTGTCACCTAATGTGAAGGTTGTAAATGTATTGTGCTAACAGATTTCCTGCAGTTACATAATGTGATAAACAGAGCTTCCTCAGCATGGGCTAATGGAACCTCCCGGTTCCTCATATCAGATCGCAAAACTTGCAGGAAAGTGCTGATTCTGCATTTGTGTGGCTGTAGGGAGATTCACATGCTGGTGCGCTGAAGCCTGTCGCTGTCATACCTATTAACATCACATCTCTCTGCCCAGGCCTTGTGTATTAGCCAGAGGGACAATTGTAACATAGTTTGTGTTGTTTCCCTGTAGTAATAGTTCAGATTATCATGCATGGTTATGCTTTAGATATCACTGCTGTGAACAGCACATTTTCCAACTTCAGAGAGGAGCAGTTTGGTGTTTTGATTAGAAATGAAATAGATTCCTTTGGGGCAAGTGTTGACCAAGAGTTCAGGAGTATAAGTCATAGATTTATGAGGAAAAATTATCAGAAAACACATCAGTGTTGGAGCTCTAGCACAATAAATTAAAAATGAATTTGGACTTAAAGTTCAGATGAAATAAAAAGTGATCATTTTATTTTCATAATGTACTTTTATCTTATTGTGAATTATTCATTGGTGCATGTTATTACAAAGAATGATAATTTAAGCATTGATTTAGCTAGCTTGAATGCAGTCTGAGTCTATTCTGATATGTTACATACCTTTCAACATCAAAGGAATTCCTGATGGTTAAATCATTTCCAACCCCATTTTTTTCCTTCTTCTTAATATCCAGTTTCATTCACAAATACCACATTCTTGAAGGGAAAAGAATGTCAGCTTATTTCTGCCATGGAATAAAATAATAATTAGAAAAGTAATTGCAACTTTTTATCTCACAATCATTACTTTCCCCCCCTCAGACTGTGAATTTAGGCTATATATCGCAAATCTTACTTTATATCTCTTCTGAAGAATTCTTAGAATCGCAAGAAAAAGGTATTCGAAATGTGAGATATATTATACATAATATGAGATATAAACTGAGAATTGTGTGAACGAATAATTAACTGTGATATATAAACGCATAAAACAGAACTGCAAAAAAAGACTTAATTGTGAGATATAAACACAGAATTGCAAAAAAAATACTTAATTGTGAGATATAAACTCAGAATTGCGAGGAAATGGTCAAAAATTATATGAACTCTTAACAAGAAAAAAGTCAGAATTGTTAGATAAAGTCACCTTTTTAAATTTTCATTCATTTCACTCATTCATTCTGTGTCAGAAATAAGCTTCCATTGAAAAAGGTTTTTATATATTATAATTTAATCACACACACACACACACACACACACACACATACACATATATTCCGTTCTTTTATATTATAGAGATTAATAGAAACTAATGGGAACTTTTTTTGATTCAAGATATTTCATTCATACTGATCGAAACGGCAGTTCTGTCAGGACCACTATCGTCAAAGATGATTGACAATTAGCATACAAATTGGATTGGCGGTATGCAGAATTAGTCTGATTCAAAGGAGAATCAGAAGCCTGAATCCTGACTGACAGAGGAGGAGTTGGGGATGGAGGAGGGTAATTAGCTATTGAGCAATGCGAAAACTGCTGATACTACTGCGGGACCTTATATATGAATACTTAGATAGGTGTCGTATTCCCATAGGTTGATGGGGATCCGCTGAGAGTCAGCTGATGTGAGCTTGACTAACGTGACCTGCCAGAACTAACGCTACGCTTGATTTATTGTTGCACAATCAGTATCTTAGAGAGAAAAGGGCAAAAATGGTTGATTTTGCATTTCATTGTTTCATTTGCTCTCTATGCTAAAATCCATTTAAGTATATAGAACAAATCTGGCTGAATATCTGCAGACTGACAAAATAGTCTGAAAACAAAAAGACAACTCTAGAATCTCATATTTAATCTATATCCCTCTCTCTTTCTCTGATTTAATACTATTTTACGTTATTGGTAAAATGTTACTTTGAAAAATGTACTTGACAATGACCTTTAGTACCAAGTTGGATGGTACTACGGTAATGAGGTTCCCACAGTGTTGCAAGGAGATGTGCAAACAACGTCATAACATAATTTCTGTAATATTATATTGAACAATAGCCCTTGTGGGAAAAATTGTTATCACAACATTTTTGCAACTTAAAAAAAGGTTTTCACAATGTAAACCCACTCTGCTTTCCACACCGTCAATAAAAGTAGGAAAAGGTAAAAAAGGCATATCAGCAATTTCCTAAAGGTTTTCTATCTCTATCCTGGAATCGGAGCGGTGTTGCATTACCTCAGTTGAGAGTCAATACATTAGGATGCTGAAATTTGTTTAAGATTCTAACAAACCGACTAACATGCTGATGCAACACAATCTTGACAAACCTGGTATCCGGTGCATCTGTTAATCAAAAGTTTGCTTAATGCCATGAAGCATAACGCAGCATGAAGAGTTGGAACAGATTCAAACAGAGAAGGATAAACTCTCAGTGCAGATGTATCTGGCAGACTGGGTTGTGATTATTAAGGAACACCTGTTCAGCAAGCCAGGGCAGGTCTTGCAGATTGAACACGGGCTAATGGAGGTCTCCTCTGGTTAATTGTGCAAACTATAAATAGAGGAAGAAGATGGTGCCGAACACGGGCGTGATCCCCCAGTGTCAGGTCTTGGACTGTTGAGGTCAGATCTCCCCCTCGGATCGGGATCATGTCTGTGACCTGTGTGTGTGTGTGTGTGTGTGCGCATCTTTAAATTGCTGGTCTTTAATTATTAGAGGGACCCTTAGTATAAATGGTCTTTTGTGAGGTATGACCGAGACTAAATTGTAAATTGTGATAAATGCCCATAGCTAATAACCAAAAGCAATGTGGGAAATAATTTCTGTTCTGACCTAAATTCTAATTACAATTTCAACCTAAACTCTGATTGGAAATTAAGTCAGAATACAAATATTTTGGAATGTGCATATTTTATATTAATAATTCATATTAATATTTTACAATTAGATTAATTATTCTTAATTTTACAATTAATATTTTACATTATGTAGCTATTGCTTAGCAACAATTCATTTCCAACTATACACTTAGTGGAATAATTTATTATTACTATTATTATTATTAGATTCATATTATAAATGAAATTTATTGAATAGCAGGCTTTGAAAACTTTGTGTTCTTTGTAGATTTTCAACCTAGATTCTGATTGGAGTTTAAGTGAAATATTTACATTAACAATTCATATTAATTTATAATATTTCATAATTATATATTCACTTAATTTTATAATTAATATTTTATACAATGTTGCTAAATTTTTAGCTACTATTTTCCGGCCTAGGGGTATGATTCTCGCTTCGGGTGCGAGAGGTCCCAGGTTCAAATCCCGGACGAGCCCCCAATTTCTGTTACGGTCTAAGTTAGTCTAGGGAAGACTGCAACAGAAAATGAATGGTTGGAGGTGAGACACTGTGCGGCGGCAGAGAAAACGCCATCTCCAGCTCCAGAATGACTACAATAACCATGGTCAAGTTGTTATTTACAAAGAACAGAGAAATAACAAAAGGGTATTAACTTCAGAAGGGGGGCAAAGCAAAGATAACAAACACAACATAACTAACTACTATAATCCAACTAAATAAAACTACAAAGAATAGAAAATAAAATACATCAAATTAAACGAAGTCCCTAAACTAACATAAACAGGAGAAAATAAGTAATGCAAAACAAAATGGCACCCACCTTCCTACTAAACCCAAAACAAAAGACAAACTAAAACTCAATACGTATTATGGGCAACTGAAGTTACCACTCACTTCTCTTTAGATAAGGCCTCAGTCATAGATGTAATCAAAGAGACAAAGAACAGAAGCTCTACTTCAACAGCCTCAACACAATTGAGAGAAAAATACACCAAATCATCAAACTAAGGCTTCTAAGGACGAAACCTCAGCCGCCGCACACCATCTAGCCACCACAAACTACTGGTCCGAGGGTAGCTGTAGTTTAAATACTCTCTCTCCTCTCCAGTCACCCAATCACAGCACAGCTCTTAATTAACCTCAGGTGGGGATACTGGTTCTGCGGGGAGAGAGAGAGAGAGAAAACAAGGCACATAATTCTCACAGCAATAGAACCTACAGCTCTGGACATAACAACTGTAAAAATGATTTGTTGAAAGATAATTGAAGTACATTTTACAAGTAAATACTTTTTTCAGCTTTTCTACCTCAAACTTTCACGCTTAATTTAACATGTTTGTTTTCTTGAAATTTACTAGCTGTTTTTTTTTTTTTAATAAATTATTATTATTAATTTAATTAATAATTTTAAATGTAACTATTTTTCAACATTAGCATTTTTGATCATATTGCCGCCATTTTATAAATAGTAAGCCACTTGAGGCTGTGAATTACAATGTTTTTATGCACTTGCTTTAAGTCGTGAATTAGAACCCATTGTAAATGTTTGAAAACAAGGGCGTACAAAATAGTTTGCTCTTGTAAGCTGGAGCACAAAACAAACAAATAAATCAGTGAAAAAAAGTAAATGAGAAATGAATGCAACCATAAATTAATAAATATTTGAACTGTCTCTGCAGTCTCCAGGAGACCTTTCAGCCAATAATTGAATAGTCGGTAGAAAAACGGCGCTTTCCACCTTGAAAAGCAATCACACCACAGCCCTGAAAGATTGAAAACTTTCCCTTTCCTAAATGACACCGCCTATCCTTATGATGAGTCCTTACTTCCTCACAGAAAAAAAAAATATATATACAGTATATATTGACTTCAGATAGCATATACAGTCCTTTTTTCATGTCTGCTTGCTTTTTATCTGCACAGGCACAGAGGCTTTGGCCTTTGCAGACTGCGGTGGGTTTGTGAGTTTGCGGTTAAAACACTCTAAAGTGACAGAGGTTTCAATCGATAGGACTCACTCCAAACCTCATGCAATCGGTGACCTGGACAAAATACTGCTGACCCCTGAGATTCCAAAACAAAAACAGAAGAAAAACAAGAACAGTTGGGAGAGAAAGCAAGCAGCTGAATTCAGTGTTGGGCAGTAACGTATTACTTAGTAACGCGTTACTGTAATTTGATTGCTTTTTTAGTAACGGAGTAATGTTATAATTTTCAAAATAGTAATTAGAGTATAGTTACAAGACGAGGTCTCTATACGTTACTGCCACGTTACTTTGCTGACAGAATGCAGTGTTTTATAATCTAGAGATTGTAAAAAGGATGTAGCACACGCATTGTCGAGTCCAGTGCCAGTGCATTAGAGACCTGCTCTCGCGAGACCAGACGCAACAGAGTGCGGCGTGGGACAAGATGGGCGAGTGCTGGTGCGGCGGGTAGACACTCGTGTGTGTGCGGGATGCGGGAGAATAAAATAGAAATATCTAAACATAATTGTTATTCATCTATTGCACAAAAGCAACATGAACTAATATAAAATAAAAACGATTAACAGGTGCAAGCGTATGCAGAGTTTCTATTTAGGCTATAACGCGTGTTTGCAGCATTGAGCAATGCAGTGCTGAAATGTGCGTGCTCACGGATCCTCTCATTATAACACATGAATTGTAGACATTATGAAAGATTCATTATGCATATATTTATTGTGTTATAACAGAGATCTGTGAGATTGCGATGAACTGAGATGTATTTTAGAGATTATAAATGCAGCGCTCTTTGCTGGCATTCTGCCATGCCAAACCATGCACGCAGCAGCCGCTTGCACAGTGTCCTGTGAATGTTGATGCTTTAATAACAAATATTTATCGGGAGCGTGTATGCTGGGATTTCATAAATTTAATGGAGAAAAAAATAACGTAACTAGTAATGTAACTAATTACTAATTACTTTTGAAATAAAGTAATCAGAACAGTAACGTGGTTACTTTTAAAAGGAGTAATCAGTCATTTGATTACATTTTCAGAGTAACTTGCCCAACATTGGCCAAAATACAGACGACTGAGGACACTATTCTTGGAAGCGCAATTTTATGGTGGTCCTGTTATCTGCGTCCGGTAAGGGTTGTCTTGTGATGTTAATTTGTTAAAATTCATATTTACCTTGTCTGCAATGAAATAATTATGAATTCACAATGCACCAATTAAACGAAACAAGTAAAGTTGACAAATAGGAGATTATGTGTCAAGATTTTGAGGCTGCGAGCAATTGCCCTATGTCAAGTCCAATTATATCTGTTATTGTTTACCGAGTCTGTGCCAATTACGGCTCTATCTGTGCTTAGCCAAGTCTTTTTCCATATCCTGATATCCTTTTAGACACAGCGGGCTTGATTCATTATTTGTTTATTTCTTGAAAATGAGTAAATAAGCAAACTGTTGGTTGTTATTGCGAGCACAAAAACACAGCAAAGCTAAATGCATTGACGTTACATGGGGCGAGTATCTGCATAGATACGGGCAAACACTCTCGACCCCCTTCAGAGGGAATTATTTATGCCAGGCTACATGAGCGAACGCTCCCTGCTAAGTGAGCCCCAAAACTTCCCTTTTTCATCTTAAAATTCAGACCAGAAGCTCTTGACAAACCAAGTACTCCTCTGTTGTTATTTTTATTTCCAAAGAGCTTTTATGAAAGCATAAACAGTATATCTTTTAAAACTACTGAACCATAAATGTTTTATGGCACCTCAACAAGTCGTATTAAACTCTTGCTCATTGATGCCTGATTAATTAGAGACGAATAAAGTGAAGCTCCTTTAAGTTACTCGGTTCCTAGTAATGTAAATGTGTGAAACTTACAATCTAATGCGTCTAACAGTCATGCTATTTCAGTTGGCCTATCCCTCAAGTATTTAGTTTGTTCAAATATATATGCACATTTATAGAAAGTACTGTCTTGATATTGCTAATGGAAAACGTCTCGGGTTACGTATGTAACCCTGGTTCCTCGAGGGAACGAGACGCTGCGTCGAGAACGCTAGGGGAAGGCCTTCAGTGACCCACGCTCTGAATCACATGTGAAATCAGTCCAATAGCTGAGCGGGACGTCACGGCGGATGACGTCATGACCGGGAATCTATAAAAGCACGTGCGGCGGAGCCAGCGTCAGCTTCTAGGAATGAAGCAAGCGCCGGCAGGGACGCCGGAAGTATGGCACTGAGACGCAGCGTCTCGTTCCCTCGAGGAACCAGGGTTACATACGTAACCTGAGACGTTCCTCTTCAGGAACTCGAGCTGCGTCGAGAACGCTAGGGGAACGAGAATGCCCACATCGCCAGACTTCCAAATCTCTGCCTAGTGTGGAAGACTGCACAGCTAGGGCGAGAGAACAAAAGAGCCCGGAGTGGCTAAAGTAGGCGGGGCTCGCCATCCCGAAGGCCAACTTCTGGAGGAGTGAATCTTGACCCCCAAAGGAGAGGGGAGATCAGAGGACTCGAGGCTATGGAATAGCATCCTGATCCACCACTTAGCCTAAGCTTCTCTGGCC
>NW_015506806.1:143151-143368 GCF_001515645.1 Sinocyclocheilus grahami
TATGCGTCTTTCAGATCGATCGTGACAAACCAGTCCTCGGACCTGATCTGAGACACGACTTGTTTGAGTGTGAGCATTCTGAACTTCAGTTGCATGACTGAGCGGTTCAATAGGCGCAGATCTAAAATGGGACGCAACCCCCCCATCCTTCTTCGGAACAATGAAGTACCGGCTGTAGAACCCGGAGTCTGTCTCGTGCGGAGGGACCACCTCGATG
>NW_015506806.1:143483-143712 GCF_001515645.1 Sinocyclocheilus grahami
ACAGTACGCAGGACCCATTGAGATACATTTGGCAGTAGCTTCCACGCTGCTAAATAATCTACTAAGGGAATCAGTCTCTTGAAACTGATCTCTGGTGTGCCCAGAACGGCTAGTACGGTGCCTTGAAGCATCTGCACGCCGAACGGGGACGCTGATCTAGCTGCTCTGGGGACCTCCGCAGAGGCCGCGAGCCTCTCAGTGCCGCTACATTGCCGGGCGGAAACTGGGA
>NW_015506806.1:143852-155144 GCF_001515645.1 Sinocyclocheilus grahami
TCCTGAGGGCACTGAGGAGAGACGGGCACCGTGTAATGTGGTGTGCACCGCTCTTCCCCAGAGGGAGCTGGCTCTCAAAAAGTCCTAGGCCTTAGGCGTCAGGACATTTACGACGAAGACTATCCAACGAGAATGACGGTCCGCAGACCCGCCTTCTGCTAGAAGCCTTCTGCCTGGGAGCTCCACTCTGACTCTAGACTCTGCGGAGTACAAGAAATGAGGCCCCCAGAATGAGGGGCTGGAACACGGTGGGTTGGGACTGCTCCGCCCAGCAGCCCCTGCAAACCGCCTCAACCTCCTCAAAGGAAGTGCGTTCTCAGTCGCTGGCGTGCCTCAGCAGCAGCGGGACCGCAATCGCAAGATCACAGGCACGGACACACTCCTCGGAGCGTGCCCGGCGAGAGCGGAGCGTTTAATAGCGGGGGGAAAAAAACACAATCCGCCCCGACTGCGCGAGCTCCGCTCCTTATTAATGCTGCTCATTATAATATAAGGCATAAGGCATAAGGCATAATATTTTTTGCTTGTGTAACTGATGTTTGTGCAACTGGCGAGCTCTTTGACGCCCTCCATATCAATCTCCTCGGAGAAAGACCGGCGGAGCGTCGCGCCCTCTCCCCGGGGGGGAAGTTCCGCAGCGCGGGCTTCCGAACTCCGAGAGCGGGCGCCGGATCTGGTGATTAGCAGATCCATATGCGAAACCCACGAGCACAGCCGCCGCTCCGCCTCGGCGAAAGCGGGGCCGGCACCGCGAGGAACGCTAGTGAAGGCTCCCTCCTCAAAGAGAGCCCTCTGAGAGCGAAGCAAGGCAGTAACAACTATGCTTCGCTCGCAAGCAAACCACGCACAGGCTGTGTGAGTCCCCACTCAAGATATAACATTATCTTTGGGCAGGGAGGAACACACAACCTACAACCAAACCTACGGCTTGCTCTCGCCCTTGAAATGCTTTGTCCTTGCATGAGCTTAGACATAGCTGGAGCTTATAGACTTTTGACAGACAACAATAAATATGACTGACACACACAGAGCGCTTCGCTGAATGACAGAAAAGCTGACGCTGGCTCCGCAGCACGTGCTTTTATAGCTTCCCGGTCATGACGTCATCCACCGTGACGTCCCGCTCAGCTATTGGACTGATTTCACATGTGATTCAGAGCGTGGGTCACTGAAGGCGTTCCCCTAGCGTTCTCGACGCAGCTCGAGTTCCTGAAGAGGAACAATGTTTGCTTCACCATTAAGCTTTTGACTTTTTCTGAAAGCCATGCACGGTTTGGCTTGGCCACTATGGGAGACTGTTCACACCTTGAGGTTTGTTCGAAGATTATTCTGGGTTTAAAGATAAAATCAGCTGACAGCATTTGTGGCATAATATTGATTAATATAAAACGTTATTTTTTACTTGTCTCTTTGCTTACTTTTAAAAAAAGTCAAAAATCAAGGTAATGGCGACAGACTTACAATGGAAGTGAATGGGGTCAATTTGTGGAGGATTTCAAAGCAGAAGTATGAAGTTTATACATTTATAAAAAGCACTTACAATAATTATACTGTTAAAACATCTTTTATTGGGTTTCAGATTTGTTGAAATAACTGTTTCAGTCTTTTAAGGGTTTATTGCGTTACGTTATCATGGTGATGAAGTATTAAACTTGGATATTGTCACGAATTCGGTTCATGGACTTCCGTTTATTCACCACCAGATGTCACACTTTCCATTACATTGACTCTCACACTACACAAACTGTTGCATAGCACCCTGGACTACATTTCCCATCATTCTTTGCACAATTTTCACACTGCCCTGATTGCACTCATTGCACACAGCTGTTTCTAATGACCTCATTCACTATATAACACCCACTCTAACCACCTTCCTCTGCTGAGTATTGTTTAGCCTGTACCCCTTTCCGAGTCTCCGTGTTTTCCTTGTTTTGCCTTGCCTGTTTCTGCGGTATCTGATCTTTGCCTGTTTTCCTGGTTTTTCCCCTCTCGTCTCGCCCCTGTGATTCTGACCTACGCTAGCCCTAGGACTATTCTTGTGTTTTGCCCGCCATATTCCTGTTTGCCATTGTTTGAACCTGCCTGTTTACCACGTCTCTATAATAAAAGCTTGCAGATGGATCCACACGTCTCACGTCTCGTCAGCCCCGTTACAGAATACTCAGCCAAACAAGGATCCAGCAGCTTTTCTGAGGAGCATTGGCCAGGTATGGACACCGCAAGGATTTTGTTAGCCCTTAAACAGGGTCCACGATCACTGGAGAACTATATCCGAGAGTATTTAGCCATCGCTCACTATTCTGAGTTACCGGACTGTTTATTGATAGTTTTTCTGTGATGGCATAAATCAACCTCTGAGGGCTAAGCTTAGACGTGAGGGTCCACGTTCATCACTCGCTCAGTTCATGGATTATGGTTTGTTGACTGTCGGATCTTCCCGAGTCAAGTCAGGTCACAGCTGATCTTCCCAAGTCCAGTCAGGTCACAGCTGATCTTCATGAGTCCAGTCAGGTCTCAGCTGAGCTGCCAGAGCCTCGTTACGTCACAGCTGATCTTCTAGAGTCTCGCCATGTCTCAGCTGTTCATCCAGAGTCACGTCACGCCTCAGTTCTTCATCCAGAATCACGTTGCATCACAGCTGATCATCCAGAGTCATGTCACGTCCTGTCTGTCACACCCAGATTCTCAAGGTCAGTCCTTCGGTATCCCAGTCTGGTATCCAGTGTGAGGGATGCACCGCTGGTGTCTGCACGCACCGCTGGTATCCCCAAACCCACTCACACTAACCCTTCTGTTCATGAACTTATTATAATTAAATAATAATAATAATTATTATTATTATTATTTGATGGTGCATAAAAGGGTTTATGTAAAATGTATTACCTATTAATTATTTTTAGAATTTTATTTTTTGGTATGTCTTACAGGAACAGTTACAAACATCTCTATATCATATGTGAATACAAGTTAATTTTCCATTTTGATATGTAAAAAAAATACTTAATCTACTTATTGTTTATTTGTGTGTTTTTTATGTTTTTGGTAGTGGGTATTATTCAATTAAATTAAAAGAAAATGAATGAAAAAAGGAGAGGAAGAAAAATGTATATTAAAATTGTCCTTTTGCATGTTTATTGTTTGAAGAAATATTAAATTAACTGAATGGATTTATTTTTTTTACATTATTAGAACATATTTTAAACATCTAACGACACTTCCATTTTAAGTGCAAAAAAAGAGAGGCATAAATGGAAATTATTTTTTGTGGTAATCAACATTATGTGGATTGAGTTTGACTTGACTGACTAAATGTCTCGTTGTGACCCTGTCGCTAATGTTCCCCAATATCCTGTATCAATCATGGTCTCCTAATCCTCATCTTTTGGCTCCATCAGTCTGTTCTTCTCTCTGTTGAACCATGAATCCAAGTAGCAGGGTTTCCTCTGAAACTACGTTTAGAAAAGTATTAAATGTTGTTCGTAATGGCAGTGCAAACCCAACAAATCATGTTCACATAACTGTTTCTAAACTTACAACACCTTAGAGATTGTTAGCAAGGTCAGAGACAAATCTGCCATTAGATTAGCAGCAAAAACCAGACCAAGCGTAGCAAGAAATTTCAGACATCATACTGAACGAACCGTGAAAAAGGATACCATGGAACCTTAAGTGATATTTCGTACAAGGCTCTGAAATATTATCTCTTGGGCAATCGGGAACAAGCAACCTTGTGTTTACTTCCTTCGTAAAGCAAAATACATTTGTGTTTGCTAGTGCTACAGGTGAGAAATATCATAGCTAGACAACTTGATTTATGGTTTTCTTCATTTGTAAGGAGCTCTGGTTAAATAGTGTAGTAGAAAACAAGGTTTTGAGGTACGATAAGCATGAATTGTATTAGTTTTAACACCAACACTTCCTTAGCAATTACGTGTGATAGCAATTAAATGTGATAGCTTGTGTTGTAAGAGCCACTGAGGAGCTACGCTGACTTGTTTTGAAAGTCAGAAGATGTTGGAGCTTCCAGAGGACAAATTTGAAAGGGATATTGCGATACTGTCCAAAGAATGAACAAGATGGACATCACAAATGCTGAAGAGTTGGTCAAAGCTTTTAATCCAGTGTCTGAACAGACGAATCCCACATTGGCTGTCACTGCTTCATTTCCTGTCCTGTTCCTTCATGCCATCCTGGTGACTCATCAGCGGTGAAAGCCATCAAATGGACCATCAATCAGGATTTACGGAAGCAGTATGACATTGGCTTGCTTGGGAAAGAACAGTCTGTACACAGCTGCAGGGTTTGAAAACTTCTTGTTCCTAGTGCAAATACAGGAGATGAATTCTGGAAGCCCACTCTTATTTTCAGTACAAGTGATTATTAGAATAAATAAATAATAAAAAAAAAATGCTAATATCCTAAAGAAATGTGAGGTATCAACTTAAATTCAGATTGGAATGATTGAAATTATAATGCATATTTTATAATAATAAATAACATGTTATATTAGGTTGCTGCATTGATTATTTTTATTCAATTACATTGAATATTCTTTTTTTTTTTTTATATTATTAATTGTAATGTTTAAATGTATTTATTAATGTTTCTATATTGAAAACTTCGTTCCCATTGGAAATACATGACATGAATTCTGAAAGCACACTTATAATTTCATTGCAATTATGATTATTGTATGACAATTTACCTTCTAATTGATTATTAGAAGGTAAATTGGACTATATATATATATATATATATATATTAAATACCCATTAAAGAATGCTAATAACCAAAAGCAATGTGGCAATTCATTTTTATTGGAGTTTTTACCTAAATTCTTATTGGAATTATAATGCATATACAGTGGGTACGGAAAGTATTCAGACCCCCTTAAATTTTTCACTCTTTGTTATTCTGTATATATATATATATATATGTGTATATATATTTATATTTATATTTATTCCTTTTTTTTTAGTTATTAAAAAACTCTGTTTCCATTACCTCTGAAACTAATTTGACATTGAAATACAGTTTTTATATATCAGGCTGTTCAGGGAGGTACTGAAATGTAAAAAGAATATTATGGTTCGTTATTAAATGTATTTATCTTCACTCCCAAAAAGTTTTCAGTGAAATGTATCTGAGATGCCTGTCAGCTTAGCATATTTTAAGAGTTCCCGTTTGTCTCAAGTCTTTTACTGCAGTCACCTGAGAGAAAAGGGAATGAATAATTGCAACATGACAGTACTCAATTGGAATACTTGATGTATCACTAAACATAATTAATATCGTATCACCAGGTACCTGCCACTTCTCACTCCTGCTGAGCTGTGGAGATTACTGAGTGCAAATGCACATGTGTATATGTGCGCTCACAAGATGAAGTTAAAGGCTTGACTAATAATGCTCTAATCTGTACCCATTTCCACACCGAATTTGCAGAGCAGGGTGTCCTTAGGGGAGTTCGAGCTCTCTGAGCCAGAAATGGCATCCCACTGCGCTGAATGAAAGGTAGGACTAATAAGGAAAGGACAGGCAGTCTTTGGTTATCTAACAGCCTCTCTCTTGTCTAAACTAAAACTTCTTGACCTTCCTCCGAATGAAATAAGCACATAAAATAAGTGTTGCTTCAGAATGAATCGGAGTCAAATTAGTGCCAGATCCATCTATTATTGACTAACTTATATGCATTTGCTTTATGCTTTATTTACTTTGTCTTGTTTCTTCGCCAATAATTGTCTATAAGCCGAAGCAGAATAAATCTTTACACATCTCTGAGCAACACGTGTTAGTTTCTAAATGAATCCGTGTTTTGAATGAATCGGTTAGTAAATGATTTGATGACTCGCTCATAAAGACAGCCGCTTGTTTAGCTTCTGAACAAATTAGTGTTTTGAACAAATCAGTTAAGTGAATGGTTAAATGATTACTTTTGACAAAGAGTCACTCTCTTTTGATTATTTTTCTTTGTGCATCAGTGTTTTGAATGAATCGTTTGAGTGAGTGTCACTTGTTTAGTTTCTTAATGAATCATTGCTTTGAACGAATCAGTTGAGTGAATGGTTAAATGACGGTTACTTTTGAGTTACTACTTAATGAATCAGTCTTTCTAAAATCAGATGAATGAATGCTTAAATAGTTTGCTCACTTTTGATTCGTTTATTAACGGAATCAATGTTTCTGAACGAATCAGCTGAGTGAATGCTTAAAGGATTTGCTCACTTTGGATTTGTTTCTTAATCAATCAGTGTTTCTGAACGAATTGAATGAGTGAATGGTTAAATTATTTGCTCACTTTTGATTTGTTTCTTAATGAATTGGTGTTTCCGAACAAATTGGATAAATTAATGATTCAATTACTCACTATAAAGACAGCAGCTGCATCCAAAATCGCAAAATCTGAGTAGGTACTTCTTTTGAATAAGTAATCACTTTGTAGCCATTAAAGAATATGTGCTAGTATGAATGCAATCTGGATGCACTACATTCGTCAGGTTGTCATTGTCATGTGACCTACCAGCATCCATTATGTCGCTTCACTGCCATTCACAAATCCTCTCCCGTGGCCTCATGGGATACTAAAGTGTCCATTGGATGCCCACTTTAGAGTCTCACTGGAAATATTAAGTAATCCGGATACTTTTTGCCTACTTTTTTATGAATACTGTGAATTCAGAGACACACTCTTATTTCACATACTGCTTTTTGCCTACTATATATATCCTCACTGTCCATTTCTGCTTGTGGTGCACACCTAAGAGATACAGTAAAGTCATGAAAACTGTACCATGTTCGTGAATTGGCAGAGAAGCCTTTGACACAGCAAAAATGATGGTGCCTCCATGTTAAGTTGCTATGGGAAAAGAAATCACTGCTCTTGACAGGATCTCTTTTTTTCCTCACGAGGGCCTAACAAGGCCTCAGCTGTGATTGCCAGCAGGAAGATGTCACATAAAGAGCAGTGGGGATCAATAGAGCTGAGTGTTTAATATTCTCCACATAAATTATAGCAGTGCCGTGGGACTGCGGATGCTCTTGTCTGAGTGTGGAGTGAGAGAAGGGACGATGAAATCAATTAGAATTCAAGAATGCCCTCGTCTGAGTAACTTTTTTGTAGAATCAGTGATAAGGTTTAATGTTAAGTTATATCCTGCTGGATGGGAAAGTAGCAGGAAAGTAACAGGAAGTAGTGATTTTAGACCTTTAAACTTTTAGTAAACAGGGTGTAAATTAAAAGGGTTATGACTCCCATGATTACAGCGTAAACATCCCATTTAAAGTTTTGTAGAATGCCATAAGTGTGTAACAATTCTGTTTGTGTTGCAAAGCATTGTGGGCATTTTTTTGCCACCGTTTTCCAGAAGTGTAGTGTATTAAATGGAGTGCTTTGTGAAAAGTTTTCTGAGTGAACCTATTCTGAAGATTGTTGTTCATTTTGTTTCTCATAGGATGGCGATAGATCTATTAATTTTCAATTTAATTATTATATTTGTTTGTTATCATTGTCATAAAGTCAAATGGTTCTGAAAATGCCTATGCCTTAACAATTTAAAACTGACATTAAAATGTATATAGAAACAAATACAATATCTAAGCAATATGAGCTTTGCAACTGAATAAGATGAGCAATGTTTTGTGATTTTATTTTTGATTTTTTTAAACTTCATTTTATTTTAGCTTTTATTTTACTTGATCTTTTCTTCATCTTCACTTTTTATAGTTCATTTTAAGTGGTTCCACAGTGTGACAGTTTTTGTGCAAACATTTAATGTAGTTTTAAAATTTGATTTGGTTTCTTTGTATATGTTAGGTTTCTTATCACTTAATAAAATAAATGATACAATAAATAAAATTATATTTAAAGAATAAAGTATGCTTTTACTAACATGGTTGCTCTTTATATACATAAAATTAAATAAAATGCACTAATAATATGAAATAAAAAGTAATAAACTTGATATAATTAATACAATTGACTAAATCAAAAGTATTATATTATTTTATATTTTCTTTTTATGGTCAATCACATTAACGGCCATTTCTTTTTTTATGCTTTCAAGACTATTTAAGGGTTAAAGAAGTTAAAGAAAATACGAGGTATCTATTATTTGAACTATTTTGTGATTCTTGTTTTTATGTTTTGAATAATGACTAATGTTAGGTCAGGTCACCAATTATTCTAAACAAAAATTAACCAATTGCCAAGTCAGGAACACATTTTTTATAATTTGTGTATTCATATTGCTTTAAAAAACAACAACATTGCTTTGGGAATCATAGTGAAAATGCCCCATAGCTCCTGCCCTGTAACCACAAAAGTTGATTACAAATCTGACACGTGCAGATGTGAGAGACAAACCTCGACGGACTGCGTCCTGAAAATGACCTCTATAAATCCCATCATTATATTTTCAGGTAAAATATAAGCTCCACCCGAGCACCAAAACTGACCTCTCACTATTTAATTCACACCGAGGCACCAGTTTTATTTTGACACACCGGGAATATGTGTTATGTCGATAAAAGCCGGCTTCTTTTGCAAGTATGGCATGCTATCCAATTGGCTCCAAAATGAATTCCCAGCTGGTTTTTACTTCGGATCTCTTCTTCATAGTGGCTTGTCTCCAACCTCTCTTATTTTTTAATAAAACGCTCTTTCCCATGGGCACCGATTTTCCTGGCAGTAGTCTTTATTTCTTGCCGGCTTTTCAACCTGCCAAGCTGTAGGGGATTCGGCCCTTGGGACGATCTTGATATCCACATGCGCGTCTCCACTTACATGACGGTCCCCAGAGCTCTTCCATGACATTCATCACGTCCTCTTCAAGAAATTTGTGTTTATTGTGTTATGTAAAGTGACTGGGGAAATCATTTTACAGTAAACACTCATCCAAGGTATTAAATACTTAAAATTTGTATCATTAACATAAAACACAAAGCCACTGGCATTTTGTTGGAAACTTTGACTATTTGCTTTGAATTGATTGAATTGAATTTGGATTGATCACAAAATAATTTAATATTACATCAAAACTCTGTAGGAGATTTTTTTTGTTTTGCTCATCATGTAAATTATCATATTTTGTTATTGTTTTGCTAAAAAGTAATATAAACATATAAAAAAAAGGTATATATATATATATATATATATATATATGGCATATAAATGCTTAATTAAATTAAATTTAAGTCAGTCAATATTATATATATTTTAATAAATTAAAATAGTATCCGTTTATGTTTTACATTTATTTTGTTTTTAATTTATTATTATTGCTTGGTATTATTATTTTATTAAATGTATTATTTGTTATTATTTCTTAATACTTCATATATTTTAAATGCAAACTCATGTATTTTAATTTTAATTTTATTCAAATATTTTATTAATAATTTTTTTATTATTATTTTTTATTTGAATATAATTATTAATCATATGTATTATTTATTAATATTTGTTATTTATTTATTTATTAAGGCCATTATCAATAACATTTTGGTTTATGTCTTTGGCATTATATACCTAATATAACAATGAATAGATATAGCTGCATTTTCAGCTCGTCCCCATTGGTTGAACTAAACTGAGAAGTTGACTTTTGAGAAGAGTGTTGAGCATATTTGGGAGCGTCTGCAGCTTCTTTCTATTTTTTTTATTTGGCTCTTTTTCACCTCCTAATGGTTACAGTTTTCCAGAGGGACCCTTAGTCAAGGATGCAGTGGGAATTGATGGATTTACAGTGGCTAGAGGCTCCTATTGTCCCAGAAACAATGTCAAAATAAAATAGAAAGCTCTTCCTGGATTATCTCAACATATTTCACTCGGTCTGTGTAGATGACAGTTTCTCACATGACCATGAGCTGAGAAACAGCTCCTCCCTCAATCCACTGCTGCAGTTTTGCATCATTGACCAATAGCAATGACCTTTTATTGACAGTGATTGCATTTCTGTACCTTATGATAATGATAAAAGGATAACAATATATTCATCCATGCTCATCTATGTCAAGGACTATAATTAGTTATACAAATCAGAATAAGAATGCAGCTAATTAGATTCATTCATCAAATGTGGTTTCTTGATTAAAATTATTCATTTTTGAAGAATGTCAAAGAGATGAAAGAAAATTTACATTATACAACACTAATATGCGACAATTCATAAGCTTTGTTTAAAAAAAAAATAATTGGCAAAATTCATGATATCAATATATAGTATGTATTTCCATTACAAAGTAGGATCTGTCTGTTCTGTGTTTTCATTGTTTTAGTTCTGCTCTCTGTGACCTAGTTTCCCTGTGTTGATGTCCACCTTTGTTCATTCATTCTCATTATAGGTCCCTCGTTTAGTACTCCCTGTTTTGTCTAGTTCTTTGTCCTGTCTCGTCTGTAAAATGGATGTGTTCCCTGTGTTTATACCCCATCTCCTGTGGATTATTGAACTAAAGAATATTTCGTTGTACTCTTCGTCTTTGTAAGCTACTTACATTTAGTCAATCATCTCTCACACACACACACACACATATATATATATATATATATATATACACACACACATACACACATACTGATATATGTGAAATGATATGTCATATACAGTATACTGTGTTTTGTGTAATTTTTACAAAGACACCAATTTTTGTCTAGCCCGCCGGCTGCGGCATTCTCAAGCCAGCCGGCTGCACTGATGCCAAGCCCACCGGCTGCACTGTTCACCCTTAACCAAAGGAGGAGAATGAGGAGGAAAAGACTGTTCTCAGCCCTCATCCTAGCCCCAGAGCTCGCTCCAGTGTGGGCTCCAGCCCCCGAATCCAGCCCAAAGAGGGCTCCAGTTCCTGAGTTTAGCTCACGGAGGGCTCCTGTTCCTGAGTTTAGCCCACAGAGGGCTCCTGTCCCCGAGTTTAGCCCAGAAAGGGCACCAGTCCCCGAGTCTAGCCCAGAGAGGGCACCAGTCCCTGAGTCTAGCCCAGAGAGTTCTCCAGTCCCCGAGTTTAAGAACTGGGCTCTAGCCTAGAGAGGGCTCCAGTCCCAGAGTCTAGCCCAGAGAGGGTCCCAGTCCCTGAGTTTAGCCCAGAGAGAGCTCCAGTCTTCGAGTTTAGCCCAGAGAGGGCACCAGTCCCCGAGTCTAGCCCAGAGAGGGCTGCAGTCCCCGAGTCTAGCCCAGAGAGGGCTCTAGTCCCCGAGTTTAAGAACTGGGCTCTGGTTATAGGGCACCGGCCGTAGAGGCCAGGCCGAGGCCAAGGCCACGGAGGCCGTTCCGCCATGGCCTCCTGAACTGTCTGCTC
>NW_015506806.1:156334-174462 GCF_001515645.1 Sinocyclocheilus grahami
GAGGGCTGCAGTCCCCGAGTCTAGCCCAGAGAGGGCTCTAGTCCCCGAGTTTAAGAACTGGGCTCTGGTTATAGGGCACCGGCCGTAGAGGCCAGGCCGAGGCCAAGGCCACGGAGGCCGTTCCGCCATGGCCTCCTGAACTGTCTGCTCCGCCATGGCTCCCCGAGCTCCCTGCTCCGCCATGGCCTCCTGAACTGTCTGCTCTGTCATGGCTTCCTAGTACGCCTGAAGCCTGCCTGCTCCGCCATGGCTTCCTAGTCTGCCTGCTCTGCCCCGAACTGCCTGCTCCGCCATGGGTCCCGGAACGGGTACCGCTTTCCCCGTTGGATGTCGTGGGGCGTGTGGACACGCCTTTCCGGGAGGGGGGAGTAATGTCAGTCCTGTGTTCCGTGTTTTCCTCCCCCACGTGCTTTCCATGACCCAGTTTTTCCTCATGTTTAATTATGTTTATTGATACCAGGTGTTTCTCGTCTTCCCCTCGTCAAGTCCTGTGTATTTAAAGTGTTTCCTGTTCCTAGTTTGTTTGTCCAGTACTGAATATAGTCTTTCCCCGCAACGTGTGATTTCTTGGTTCCTCAAATATTATTAAAGTCTCTGTGTTTGAAGTCAACTCCTCATTCCTCGCTCTTTGCGCCACACAGTAGCAGAGTGTGACACTTGTGTGTGGCCAAATAAGACACTTCAATTTCTCTGACATCAGAAAATGTTCTGAAACATGAACAAGTGTCTTTTTATGTTCTTTTTCTTCTAATATATCTGACCTTAAGCTTCTCTTCAGAAAGAGGCTGAGTGAAGCAATATGTATGTGCACTAAACTGAAGAGGAATAATCCACACAAAGAACGAGGCTACGTCCTAATAAGGGGGGAACGTCTGTGCCTCTTTAAGGCTCATGGAACCAATTTGATATAAAAGGCTTGTTTGAGACCATTAACACTGCTTGAGGCATAACATTTTAGAGATCTCTGCAAATGACTAAATATGTTTTTCCCCTCATTCCAAAGAAATAAATTCAGCCTTACCAGCTTCTTAGTAAGCAACATATGTGATTCTTGGAAAAGGAAAGGACAGGAAATGTAACAATGTTAATAAGCCATTAGGGAAGTTCGAGATGTTTTGCGATGTGGGGGAATCCATTTCCCAAATCCTTTATTAAATTAACAGCTTGCGACACTCTTTTCCCTAGATACCAACTGACTGAATTCATAGGACCCTCTAGAACTAGGCACTTTATGGAAAGGCAGGACTGGAATCAATGCCATGGGCCCTCAGCAGAATGAGCAAATATCATCACCTCTAAGGAGTTTAATGTTTTGCTCCTAACATGCTTTTGAAGAGCGGAAATCACAAGAGCGTGTAATGTTTTTTCAAGTGACTTTCTTTATTTCTTTGTCACCGTGCAGGCATTTTAGCGCTGCCACAGTAAATCTCCCAGAAACTTTCACTCCCTTTCTGGTTCCATTTCTGTTTTCTTTGAACACCTCCCGTCCGTTTCTCCGCTTTATGTTCCACTGTAAAACATTCCTCTCAGTGTTGAGGCTTTGAGCAGCGCCTCCCACCAAACTGGTGGCGCGAATAACCGTAAATGTCTCTGTGACCTGGAAAAGCAGGAGTCTGAATTATTGAGCCTGCGGAAATGCATCCGTGTTTTCTTGCTGAACTTAGCCATAACCCATCTCTGATGCTAAATCTGGAAACTATGTAACTGTGTGAGCTGACTTGATGTCTTCACAGGCATCCTAATTCAAATGGAACCACATATATAAATATATTTTTATCCAAATGTATTGCTGTGTTGAAGGTGTAAGGTCAATACAAGATCTATCCGATGTGCTATTGTTTGTCCCGGTAAAAGGTCAGAACTCACAGTTGGTTCTTATTGGAAGTGACAAGCTATGGAGATGCATGACTGTACAGTGAAAGAATCACAAGGTCATATGCCTTTTGGTGCAAAAATATCATAAACTTAACAAAATCAAAATGTCATACAAATTCATGGTCTAACGGTGCACAATTGATTGTTTGTCTTCGTAAACTCATGCATTTCAATTTCCTTCTCAACCCTCTTCTCCAACAACCTGGCTTCATTCTGATATGTACTGCTCACTTTTCAAAATCCAATAAATTCCAGATGGATAAAATCACGTCCTGCTCTTTTTGCTGTTTCACTTGAAAATATATCAGATTATGGAAATAAGTCACAGGCTAAGAGTATATTTTTATGTCACTAATTAATATGTCTAAATAGTTATTCTCATCAGTGTTATTTTATTATTGTGATAATATTATCTTTTTTATTCCTATTTTGATTTTTTTTTCATGTTTTTATATTTTATAAAATATTTAAAACTGGTACTGGTAATTTTATGCAGGATATTATCCATACTTATATTTCATATTATATTTTAGAATTAGAATTTTAGTTAAAGCTTTCATAGCTTTATTTTGTCTTGTTATTTTTGTAATTTCTAATAGTTTTTTAATGCCTATATAGTTTCTCATTTCAGTTTTTTATTTTAATATAATTTATATATTTCATATTTTTCATTTTAAATTTAATTAAATCTGTAATTTCTATTTCTGTAGCCTATAGTTTTGTATCAATTTCAGTTTTAGTTTATTTTAATATATTTATATTATATCTTCAAATTTAAATTTTTCTTTATATTTTAAAGTTTTAGTAATTGTGTTGTGTGTTTTTGTAATTATTATTACTTACTGATTGATTGATATGCCTATTTAAATATGCCTATATAGTTTTTAATACATTTTACTTCAGTTTTAGTTATTTTTGTAGGCCTACATCAAGAATCAGAAATGCTGCCTTGTCAAATAGCTGAAACAAAACAAGTTTATATATTTACGTTTATTTTAATTTAATTTTATTATTATGATTTTAGTTCTAGTTTACTGTAATAACCCTGCTTTTCATCTAATTAATATTGTGAGTCAAATAAATACATACATCTTACATACATACATACATACATACATAAACCTTTTATTGGTGGAAGTTGAGTGAGGAGTTTTATTTAGCCATCTCTTCCGCCTAATACTCGTTTTGACAAGGCAGCACTCAGGTGTTCATGACAGCTGGCAGTTCAAAGGTTAAAAGGAGCTCTTCCAACCTCTGCGTGAGATTCCTTTACCCCTGGGAGCTCATTGTTCCCAGCCCTCTCATTCAGCGTCACCGGGAAGGATCCTAACCTTGCCTCGCTGCTTTAATTTTCAAAACGCTGCTTGAAGATTTGAATTTCTGCACATGAATCTCCGGCCGCGGCGCTGGCGTGATTAATGGCCGCCATCGATCATGACGCCACGCCGCTCGGAGGCCGCGTGCCGTCACACAGCTTTGCTTTGGAATAATGGGTGTGTTCCTACACCGTCATGCTTGGAAGTGGGTGCACACACACTCCCGTATTCCCATCATAGCGGCCCCTCTGCAACACTTGTGACTGTGCATCTTTCCGATCTGCCTGTAAAATAAGCAGGTGGGCGCGAGTTCATCCAGGAACAAGTGCTGCAACACAGGTGCAAATGAATCATAACCAACCAAATGCAAAATGTATCTATGGTAGATGTTTTTGTATATTTGTGCATAGCCATCAGTGGGCAGTACTGCGTATGACAGTGACGAATATATATAAATTAATGCAAAAAATAAAATGCAGTGTCGGACGTGTCTTAAAATATTTGTATATAGAGTCAGAAATGCATAAATATATATGGAAACCAAAATATGTGATTATTCATAACAGATGACAGGTCTGACATAAGTACAGAATTTCACAAAATAAAATCTGTATTTATTTTTCCAATATATTTAGTTGTATATTGCAATATATTTAGATATAAATTCTCTCACTCTACACACACACACACACACACACACACAATTTTAATGTCAGGCTTGTCAGGCTTGTCAGGCTTGTCATATTGTCATATATATTTGGATTCCAGCTCTAATTAAAAGAGAAACTAATCAAATTAGTTATTTTCATAACATTTTGCTTCACACAATAATCTAAAAGTATGCATCATCAGATGGTTGTTTAAAATATAAAGTTTTTTTTTTCATTTAACGTTTAATATAGTAATATTTACACATAATATTTATATATGCTGGAAATAAACTGAAAAAAGTTTGTTTGTACTTCATGATTGGTCAGTTGTTGTTTTTTTATTCAGTGGCGGAAACGCGCTTCCATATAAACTTGCAACACTTCACAATTCTGAGAGAAAAATAAACCTGCAAAATATAATTAAATTGTGAAAAAAGTCAGAATTGTGAGATAAACAGTCCCAATTACCATTTTTATTTTATTATTCCATGGCGGAAATAAGCTTCCATAGTGAACTAAGCAGCTTACTTTATTTGTTTATGTAATATTTCTGCTATTCGACTGCATTTTCAATTATCAATATTCTCAGTGTCATTCTATTTCTCAGAATTCAAAATGTTTTGCCTCTGAAATCAGTGCTGGAATCGCATAAGAAGTCTGTCAGGGCCTGATGATGAGTAAATGTCTACACACACATACATACAGAAAACATACACCCTGACTAACCATCTCTTTAGCGCCTAAAGGAACCGATTTGAGAAAGTGTTCAGACTATCTCCTTTCATTCGGCCTCCCTTTTTCAGACACGGCAGACACATATTAACTTCCAAATTGAGAACGGAAACAGCTTTCAGGTTGGTCCCAGTTTTAAAAATGCCTTTTTGCCTGTTAAATAGAGAGGCTTATTACCTTGTTTGTTTTTAGATATGGGCCTGCAAGTAGCTGTAATCCTGCGTGGTGAGCGACCATGTGTATTGCAGCATTGTACTGTTTTCTTGGTAGGTATGGGGAGTTTAAAGTTTGTTTTTAACAAGTTTTTATGTGTAACTTTTGTTCAATGTTCAGCAGGTTTGCTTGCACGTCCAGGGGTTTCCAATGATCTTAATTGAAGCCTAACGAACCTCAAGTAACTGACTGCACTTCTGCTCTGCTCTACTCTGTTTTGTTCTGTTATAGTTATGTCTGGAATTCATCTGGGTCCGTCTGTTATATTTTGTTTTGTATTGTTTGGTGCATGGATTTGGGTGAGAGGGGTTGGCCATGGTACCTTGTACTGCATGTCCACATGGAGTGCTGTGTTTAATATTTTAGATTTTTCACGAGTGTGTGTCATGGGTATTGAGTGTGGGGTAGAAATCTGAGGGTCTTTGCTGGCCACCTCCCACTTTATTTTGTTATCTTATTGTATTGTACTTGTTTTGTAAGTTACTGGTAAAGACGTGTGATGTATTGAGACCTTGTGAAGTGTTGTAGTGTTTTTATTGTATGTTAATAAAGTGATTTTTGTTTATATCTGTTTATCCTTATGCTCACCCTGCCTTTGGCAATGAACCTGGGTCCCTTTGCTTAGGGCTGTTATGTCCCGGTGTATTCCGGGTGGCATAGTCGACTATAGGATTTCTCTTATTATTGGTAATTTTCAAACTCCTGACCACTTACTGCCACACATTTCTTTTTCTTATAAATTGTATGATAAATATTTAAAATAAGTATTATTTGGCTCACTGTTTCTTTATGGTAGCATGTTAATGTTCTCTGCAGTCTATGGAGCAAGCCATGGTTTCATGCAAGCTATTCATCAACGTCAAGGAAAATATTTGTCTGTCTTCACATTGCCTTTGTGGGCCTTATTACGACCAGACAGGAGCACAAAAACAGCCAATCCCCACGGACCACACAACAGACAGGGAAGAACTGGGCTCTTTTTAACTAAGGCATCATGTGGAATTAAAAAATTGAAGTCACCCTTGTTGGCATATGCACCAATTTTCCCTGTGACTAAAACGAGGTGCTTTCTGAGTTGCATTCCATCTTTGGTTTCATGGTATTTGCAGGCATTGTTTCGTAAATGTCTCTTCCCTTTTACAACGCCCACAGGGATTGAAGTTGATATGTGGGAGTATTATATTGTTGCCTGTTGCTGACATTTCGACTGGATATTGTCGTCTTATTCCCCAAACAGCGAGCAGACTGTCTAACGCTTGTCTCGGCCTCCACCCTGCAGGAAGCACACGATCCGAAGATCTGGGGGAAAATAAAAAAATAGAGCACGGCCAAGTTAAATTGTCCATGAAGAGTTCAATTCTTGAATTAAATTGAAATAAGCAGAACCCCCCCTGATTTTCTCAGTTTGAATGCCTTAAAAGACCCCTTTTGTGAAGCATTATAATGCCTAAGCTGTTTCCGAACTCAATTTGAAAGTTAATATGTGTCTGCCGTGTCTGAAAAAGGGAGGACAAATGAAAGGAGATAGTCTGAACACTTTCTCAAATCGGTTCCTTTAGGCGCTAAAGAGATGGTTAGTCAGGGTGTATGTTTTCTGTATGTATGTGTGTGTAGACATTTACTCATCATCAGGCCCTGACAGACTTCTTATGCGATTCCAGCACTGATTTCAGAGGCAAAACATTTTGAATTCTGAGAAATAGAATGACACTGAGAATATTGATAATTGAAAATGCAGTCGAATAGCAGAAATATTACATAAACAAATAAAGTAAGCTGCTTAGTTCACTATGGAAGCTTATTTCCGCCATGGAATAATAAAATAAAAATGGTAATTGGGACTGTTTATCTCACAATTCTGACTTTTTTTCACAATTCAATTATATCTTGCAGGTTTATTTTTCTCTCAGAATTGTGAAGTGTTGCAAGTTTATATGGAAGCGCGTTTCCGCCACTGAATAAAAAAACAACAACTGACCAATCATGAAGTACAAACAAACTTTTTTCAGTTTATTTCCAGCATATATAAATATTATGTGTAAATATTACTATATTAAACGTTAAATGAAAAAAAAAACTTTATATTTTAAACAACCATCTGATGATGCATACTTTTAGATTATTGTGTGAAGCAAAATGTTATGAAAATAACTAATTTGATTAGTTTCTCTTTTAATTAGAGCTGGAATCCAAATATATATGACAATATGACAAGCCTGACAAGCCTGACAAGCCTGACATTAAAATTGTGTGTGTGTGTGTGTGTGTGTGTGTAGAGTGAGAGAATTTATATCTAAATATATTGCAATATACAACTAAATATATTGGAAAAATAAATACAGATTTTATTTTGTGAAATTCTGTACTTATGTCAGACCTGTCATCTGTTATGAATAATCACATATTTTGGTTTCCATATATATTTATGCATTTCTGACTCTATATACAAATATTTTAAGACACGTCCGACACTGCATTTTATTTTTTGCATTAATTTATATATATTCGTCACTGTCATACGCAGTACTGCCCACTGATGGCTATGCACAAATATACAAAAACATCTACCATAGATACATTTTGCATTTGGTTGGTTATGATTCATTTGCACCTGTGTTGCAGCACTTGTTCCTGGATGAACTCGCGCCCACCTGCTTATTTTACAGGCAGATCGGAAAGATGCACAGTCACAAGTGTTGCAGAGGGGCCGCTATGATGGGAATACGGGAGTGTGTGTGCACCCACTTCCAAGCATGACGGTGTAGGAACACACCCATTATTCCAAAGCAAAGCTGTGTGACGGCACGCGGCCTCCGAGCGGCGTGGCGTCATGATCGATGGCGGCCATTAATCACGCCAGCGCCGCGGCCGGAGATTCATGTGCAGAAATTCAAATCTTCAAGCAGCGTTTTGAAAATTAAAGCAGCGAGGCAAGGTTAGGATCCTTCCCGGTGACGCTGAATGAGAGGGCTGGGAACAATGAGCTCCCAGGGGTAAAGGAATCTCACGCAGAGGTTGGAAGAGCTCCTTTTAACCTTTGAACTGCCAGCTGTCATGAACACCTGAGTGCTGCCTTGTCAAAACGAGTATTAGGCGGAAGAGATGGCTAAATAAAACTCCTCACTCAACTTCCACCAATAAAAGGTTTATGTATGTATGTATGTATGTATGTAAGATGTATGTATTTATTTGACTCACAATATTAATTAGATGAAAAGCAGGGTTATTACAGTAAACTAGAACTAAAATCATAATAATAAAATTAAATTAAAATAAACGTAAATATATAAACTTGTTTTGTTTCAGCTATTTGACAAGGCAGCATTTCTGATTCTTGATGTAGGCCTAAATTGTCCATGAAGAGTTCAATTCTTGAATTAAATTGAAATAAGCAGAACCCCCCCTGATTTTCTCAGTTTGAATGCCTTAAAAGACCCCTTTTGTGAAGCATTATAATGCCTAAGCTGTTTCCGAACTCAATTTGAAAGTTAATATGTGTCTGCCGTGTCTGAAAAAGGGAGGACAAATGAAAGGAGATAGTCTGAACACTTTCTCAAATCGGTTCCTTTAGGCGCTAAAGAGATGGTTAGTCAGGGTGTATGTTTTCTGTATGTATGTGTGTGTAGACATTTACTCATCATCAGGCCCTGACAGACTTCTTATGCGATTCCAGCACTGATTTCAGAGGCAAAACATTTTGAATTCTGAGAAATAGAATGACACTGAGAAGATTGATAATTGAAAATGCAGTCGAAAAGCAGAAATATTACATAAACAAATAAAGTAAGCTGCTTAGTTCACTATGGAAGCTTATTTCCGCCATGGAATAATAAAATAAAAATGGTAATTGGGACTGTTTATCTCACAATTCTGACTTTTTTTCACAATTCAATTATATCTTGCAGGTTTATTTTTCTCTCAGAATTGTGAAGTGTTGCAAGTTTATATGGAAGCGCGTTTCCGCCACTGAATAAAAAAAAAAAAAAAAAAAAGGTTATTGCGATTTTTTTTTTTTTATCTCACAATTCTGACTTTTTTCACAGAACTGTGAGATAAACTCACAATTGCGAGCTATAAAGTCAGAATTGCAAGATATAAACTCACAATTCTACCTTTTTTTTCTCAGAATTTCGTTATATAAACTCACAATTGCGAGATATAAACTCACAATTGTGATTTTTTTTTCGCAGAATTGCGTGATATAAACTCACAACTCGAGTTATAAAGTCAGAATTGCGAGATATAAAGTCAGAATTGCGTGATATAAACTCACAACTCGAGTTATAAAGTCAGAATTGCGAGATATAAAGTCACAATTGCGAGATAAAAACTGGCAATTCTGACTTTTTTTGTGAGGGAGGGGACAAGACTGATATGTTCTCAGAATTGCAGAATTAAATTTTTGCTGATGATATTCCTTTATTTTATGCCTGCGGTAATTATGAGTGAAACATCACGTCATCATTGTGTATCAAACAGTGCCACCTTGAGGAAAAAACATGCATTGCACAAATTGAGTCATCAGATATGTAAATATAGTTGTGCAAGAAAAAAAAACTTACACATTTACATACCTAGGGTCTGTAGCGACCCTGTACACTTTTTACAATTTTACAATTTATCAGAAAACAGGCATTCTTTTATATATTTACTATTTTTTTCTTGTTATATTGTTTATAATGAATAGAATAATACTAAGAAAGTTGATGTCTAACTTTAAAAAATGAAGGAGGGAGAGGGTAGAGAATGATGTCCCGGATTGCTAAAGACCCGTGGTATGCATTTAAGGGTTAAAAAAAATATTGTGACTTTTTATCTTGCAATTCTGACTTTTTCCTTAATTCTGAGTTTATATCTCACAGTTGTTATAAGCTTGTGATTTTAAGTTAACATTTCACAATTCAGAGACGAAAAGTAGCATTTTGTGCTACTTTCAATAAATTCCCTTTGCAGTAACCTGCTGGTCAAACATCTGCCTTTTTATGCTGCACTTAGTAATTGAGTCTCAGGTTTGGTCAGAAATCAACTTCAGAAGTTAACTCAGTGTATTTTTCACCAGGTCAAAATGTGTCCTCTCACACTGAGCCGCTCTAGCCCCAATTGGTTGTGTTGTTACGATGGCTCGGGAAAGTAAACAGCAGAATTGTGATACAGAATAGGGACAGATGCAGAATTGAACCAAACTGACTGTACTCATACTGCAGTCTCTGAGAGTTCAATTGCACAGCCGAGGGGTTCGCCGGACCACAAATTGCTTCTGTCGTATCCACTTCTTCAGTTTGATTGCTCTTAATTGCTTCGCTTTCAACTTTCTTTTCTTCAAAAGGCAGTTTTCCTTTTACAGACCCATATTTGTGGTCTTGATCACATTTCTAAACAAAAATAACAGCATACAGTTCAAGGAATAGTTGAAAATTCTGTCATCATTTACTCACTATTAACTAATACTAATAACTAATAACTCCTCTAAATTGGTCTGTTTGACACACAAAGTTATCATATGTGTTATTTCTACAGTGTTTTATCCTTCGCCGTATCACTTATAGGAAGAACTCATGTCATTACCTTCCCTATTTTCAATTCCAAACCACTGAAAAGCCACTAGTTATGGTATAAAAGGAATAAAGCATTTCCTACCAGCAGTGCTTTGGATGCACACTTGCTTCAGTTCAGGGATACGTGAAATGAGAGGGGGATCATGACTCAAAGGCTCAGCCCAGTGCATGATTATGGGTCGCAGAGGGACACAGGCCGCCCTGAGGGTCCGGGGTGGGTCATGTGGCCTGGAGATAAGAGTGTGACCTTGATATGGTTCCTCGGCTCAAACGGCAGCATTTTTATGTTTGTGTTTATGTGTGGGGACTGAAAGACACAAAAGGGATAAAGTGTGATGGAAATGGAAGACAGCAAAGTCCACTGGCTTTCCGTGACGAGCTTAGCACTGTATGGAGGCAGAAGAAAACTAGCAACGAAGAGCAGACTGTCTAAAAATGTAGTGCATTGTGGTGTCAGAGAAACAAATTTTCAGTTTTGGATTCAATACCAAACTTCTTTATTGTTAATTTTACTGTTTCACCAAAATAAATAACCTCATATTTTTAAAGAAGCTTTTGTCATTTTCTATTAATATCTGTATTAATAATGACTCACATGTTGAACCGAACAAACAACACGACTCCCTTCGTTCAGTCATTTAATTCACAAACAAGATGTCCTAGTTTGTTTGGTGTGTTCATAAACAAAATGTATTCGAGTCTACCCAAAACTGACTAGTTTGGTGAAAGGACATCTTCGTTCATTCGGACAAACCAATGATTTGCAAATTCTTAGCCTGCACAAATGCTATTAGTTTGCACTAAAACACAAGACAGTGGTTTCATTAAACAAAAAGTCAAGAACGACAATGATTCATTCATCTAAATATTCAATTAACCAAAACACCACCATCATCTTGAAGATTCAAATCTGAACAGCACTGCTATGGCTAAACTAGCTTGTTTACACGGTGTGATTTGCTAATGTCATGTTTACACATGCATTTAATAAATTGGGATTCACATCTAATTTTTATCCTTTTTGAACGGGACTGACTCACATGTTGAACTGAATGAACAACATGACCCCTTTCACTCAGACATTTAATTCACAAACAAGTGCTGATTCGTTCTGTGAAAGGCTATATTTGTTAATTCGGATGAACCAATGATTCTTAACCTGCATAAATACTAGTTGTTTGCACCAAACACAAGAGAGTGACTTCAGTAAACAAAAAGTCAAGAATGACAATGATTCATTAACTTAAAGATTTATTCACAACGGAAACACCACCATCATATTGAAGATTCAGATCTGAACAGCACTGCTATGGCTAAGCCAGCTTGTTTACATGGTGTGCTTTCCTAATGACAAATGGGAATAGATTCCCTAGCCTATAAAAAAAACAAAACAACAACAACCTTTACATGCTCACTGTGTCAGAAAGTCAGCAAAAAGTGTAAGCTCAAAACTACAGCTCAGTTTTATACTTTTTCATTTCATGTTTTGCTAATGCAGCACACATAGTGTCAGACACATGAAAATGAGACCTACTTCTACCCTTTGAACAGAGAAGGTCCTTGCCTCCATTTTTGAATGCATACACGCTCAGCATGAATTTCTGGGTATGTGTACCCTTCACATTTGACTGTTTTTCTCCGAAGACCTGTTGAAAGCCTCAGTTCTTTGCCAGGAGCATCTGTTTGGTGGTGACTTCAGAGGCCTAGGCTGCGTGAGAAAGATTGGCCTGAGGTACAGTGAATGCTTGTCTTGCCTTATTGTGTCTATGTGTGTGTGAGCAGGTAAAATCCCACCTTCTTCTTGCTTATCCTCGGATTAAAGCATCTCAGCTCCATGGTGCTGCCTGTCAGAGAGGGCAGCATGTGGAATCA
Organism: Sinocyclocheilus grahami; assembly: GCF_001515645.1. NCBI lineage: Eukaryota > Metazoa > Chordata > Actinopteri > Cypriniformes > Cyprinidae > Sinocyclocheilus > Sinocyclocheilus grahami. Next base: position 168,548 of record NW_015506806.1, read on the forward strand.
AATCTGTCGGCCTTCAAAATGAAATCCCAGAGCCGGCTGGCCCAAATGTTTCCTGAGCACGCCATATCTGAGCGTACGCTTCCATTCCCCTTGACAAGACACCGCAGGCTACTATGAATCTACGTTAGATTTTCTCCCTGCCGCTCACACTGGGCCTGTCGTTTTTTCTGTTAGACAGCTCTCCAAGATGTCAGTATCCTTTTGTCCAATTTTTGTAAAACATACTGTACAGGTTTAGTAGGATGGGGCTGAAATAGAACAAGCAGGAGCAAGGTTGAAGATTTGAGTTTAATATCAACTCTTTTACGGTTTGTGCAGGTTTGTTTCCCATTTGAGTATACTATATATATACACTCGATCCAGCAAACCGCTCACCCACACCACACCATACACGCTGTCTGCCATTTGCCCTGTACAGTGAAAACCCGGATTCATCCGTGAAGAGAACACCTCTCCAAAGTGCCAGACACCATTGAATGTGAGCATTTGCCCACTCAAGTCGGTTACGACGACGAACTGCAGTCAGGTTGAGACCCCGATGAGGATGACGAGCATGCAGATGAGCTTCCCTGAGATGACAGTTTGTGCAGAAATTCTTTGGTTATGCAAACCAATTGTTGCAGCAGCTGTCCGGGTGACTGGTCTCAGACGATCTTGGAGGTGAAGATGCTGGATGTGGAGGTCCTGGGCTGGTGTGGTTACACGTGGTCTGCGGTTATGAGGCCGGTTGGAGCATTAACAGCCAATCAGAACTATCTACACTATTTAGTTATGTTTATCTACACTATTTTGTTACGGCACTACATACAATAGTTGTCAGATTTTCTTGATAATTTACATTATTTTTGAATAATATTGACAAACTGTTTTGGAGATTGCAGTCTTTTCCCATTTAAGCAGAACTAAATGCATATGCCTGTTACGTACATAGTAAATAGCAGCTTGCAGGTGTTTCCAAGATGGCCGTCAAGAGAACAGCCTTGCCTTTGACTTGGGCCTTTGGTTTTACACAAATACTTGAAAATCAACGGCATCAGCTACTTAATTGTCATTTTGGGATTATTATATTGGCTCATTAAGGACATACATTATGAACATGTAAGTACTCAGCATGGTTTCATTGTATTTTCTCAGCGCATTTAGAAAACCTGAGGAGATCCAAGTTTCTACCGCCAAAGAAGATTTCCAGTCAGAGAATTTGATGGTATTTGCTAGCATTTTTATGGATATTTGCTTGTTTGAATCAGGGTTTCAGTCTGGCAGAGAGTTCCTTTGGTCTGGTTGCTCTCCGGCTGTCCTCTCTAGCATGCCAGCTAATTAGCATGTTGTGGTATAAATAGCTTCCCCGGCCTATTGAGAAGCATCTTGTGCCCAGTGACTTACTGAGGTCAGGTTGTGGGATTCTTACCGCTCAATAAACTGTGAAGTTATGACTTAGAAGCTACTTTTTTCCTCAAGACTTAGGGTACGTTCGCAGGAAACAATGTACCACAAAATGAAAAAAGTTTTCTTTTGTGTTTTTGAAAAGTTTAGCATACAGATGACAAAAATGATCCCCTAGAATGCTGTATTATACATGCCAGGCCTGTAGTTGGCGATGTCACTTTGTAAAGAAACTCAAACATGTCTATAGATTGAACACGTAACATTCATGCACATGCGCACCGTTTTCACAAATTCACATTCTGATTGTTTACATGGAGATGAAAACGGTATCATTTTCAAAAACTTGCACTTTGAAACCTGTTTTCAAAAGTTTCAAACTTTCTATTCATCAAAGAATCCTGCAATACAAAGTATCATTTTTCACAAAAATATTAGGCGACATGACAGTTTTCAACATAGATAAATGTTTCTTGAGCAGCATATTAAAATGATTTCTGATGAATCATGTGACTGGAGTGGCTGCTGAAAATTCAGCTTTGCTGCAGGAGTAAATTCCGCTTTAAATGTATATAACAATTTTTTAATTATAATAATATTTCACAAATTTGCTGTTTTTACTCTATTCCGATCAAATATATTTACCCATTATGATATGTGACTTTTTTAAAAAACGTTGTGATTTCTCATAATGAAGAAAGAGATGTAGCATTAGCATAGTACTTGCGGAGATACTGATTAATTTAGCACAAATTGAGGCTTAGCTATTTGTTTACTGTTCTGATTTATTGTAAGCTTTCATTTAGATGTTGTTTGCATCAGTATGTGTTTATTTCATAATTGACCACTTACTCAGGTGGGTGGTGTGTTAAATCGCTAATCAGCCATTAATTACCATTGTCTGGCGTTCTTGCTGACTCACAGAGTAAACGCCGACAACGGGCTTAAACTTTAAAAACAGCTGCTGTGTTTGACAGCACAGGACATGGGAAGCTAAACTGAGACTGATAAGGGCTGGAGAATTAGCTGTATGGAGACACTCAGACGGCTGACAGTACTGATACGTGGGTTTCGTTTGAGTGTGTGTTTGTGTTGCTGCGTTTGTGTGCGGTTTCACTATAAAGCTGTGTTTGCTGTTACTGTTGACAATGGGACAATGAACTTGATAGTTTGTGGTCTCAGTTCTCATTGTTACTTTCTTTGTCAGACTTTGTGGGAAAACCAAAAGTGTAGAGGATTTTTTCACGTTTAATTTTTCATGAGCTCAGTTGCAGCTAACATGTTTTGACCCACTAGCCACAAGCCAAAAGGTTTTTGAACCAAAAACTGAAGAAACAGAGAAAGTTTACCTGAGAGAAAAAAACAACACGCTGTTTTCAAGAAACATCACTCTAGTGTTTTGCCATGTTTGGAGCTCAAAATATCTATGTTCTACTTTTTATAGTATAAATATACAAATAATACATATTGTGGTTTAAACTACTTCCACGTTTTGCGGTTTTCAGACAAATGAAAGCTGACTTATTGACTTCTGACCATTTTTGATAATTGTAAATCTCTGAAGTAAGCCACTTCAGTGACATCTGTATCTGTTTCAGTCTGAAGCTGATTCCATATTCATTATTATTAAATGCAGGATATGATGCTTCCAACTATTTTTTCAGATGTGTGATTTATTCTTAACTTCTTAGAGGATGTGACTGTATTCCTTGATAATGAAATATGCATGAGCTCTCTTGGGTTCACCCAGATGCTCTGTACCTTTTCCCTCTCCCCGAATCGTCTTTGTTTTCAACGTCGATTTTGTGCCAAATTTAGAGCTTAGTTTGCTCTCTTTTATTCTTCCCTGCGATAATGTAATCTCTTTATCTAAAAGACAAGGTTCACCGGGTCATTTCATTTCAAGATATTTCTAATTCACCACATTTTCATATCTGTAACACAACCAAGCAGTGGAAACAGTGTTGGTAAAGAATGACAAGAACAGCTTTATTCTTTCTTCACTTTGTAGTAAAAACAGCAAGGAATCTTCATCTTGTCATTTTCCCATGAATTTAATGTAAATCCTGCAGTGCTATTCTAGTATTATTTATATACTCTTACAGTAGGCTTTTTCATTTTATTTTAATTTATTTTAATTCGCTTTTATTTTAAAATTTTCAGTTTTCATTTTAATTTTAGTTTAGGTTTTAGTAATTTTGGTATGATTTTGTCATTTTTTTATTTTGTGTGTGTGTTTAGTAATATCAATTCATTTTATTTCAAGCCAACATTTCTAATTTTCATTTAGATTTTCTAAGCTTAAGATTTTCCAAATAAGATTTAGATTATTTTCGGTTTTCATTTTAATTTTAGTTTAGGTTTTAGTAATTTTGGTATATGTTTTTGTCATTTGATTTATAATTTTTTAAAGCAATATTAATACTTTAACATTTCAAATTTTCATTTAATTTTTTTCCATGTAATATTTAGATTTTATTTCAGTTCAATTGATGAAAATTATTTAAGGTTTGTATTTGCTTACAGTACACACACATATACATATATATATATATATATATATATATACAGTATATATACAGACAAAATGTGGTTTATTGTGTTGGAAATAATGTCAGAATGAGGAAAATAAAAAATAAAAAACCTTAACCATTTGTGTGCACTTATTTGTTGTGATGTTGCTTAACCTACATCGAGTGTTTGGTCAGTTGACCTAATTAATATTAATAAGCAAATCCTTGAGGAGTTCATCAGCCCCGGGGAGACCTGAAGTGTCCTTGAGTACGACCTTAACACAAACAAACAAGTTGTCTATTTCAGTTTTGATATATTTCAGCTTCTCAGGACAGCGCGAGGAAAAATCTAACTGCATTTGTCAGCGAGCTCCAAAACCCTGTCTCAGAAAGTCCCATGCACTACTGCGGTTCAGCCTCACCACAATCTAGTTTTGTGAGATTTATATTATATGGCTGTATTTTACCACACATCTCTCAGTATATGTGCAGCCACCCTGAGAATAAGTAAAGCTGACAGTGGCTTGGCGTTGCGAGGGACTGCAGAATGTGGAATGCTACCTCAGAGAAGGCTCAGTTCACTGAACTTTCCATTAGGGTCAGAGCTGGTGTAAAATTGCCCCTGCTCACAGAGAGTATATTGTGTCCCAGTCTTTGCTCTGCTGTGATGTGATGGATTCTGGACATCTGGACCATGTCAGTATTGTCACAAAGCCCTTAAATGACTTTACAAACAATGTTAAATGGCATTTATAACTTGTGAAATATGATGTACAGTATTTCAAAGTGAATCTGGATGATGAAAAGAGTGATGTTGAATTGTTGATTATATTACTGACTTGCCAGTTGCATCATTCTCCAGTCAAATATAGTTGTGTAATGACCACTAAACTTTATGTTTCATATACATTTGCTTATTTATATGATGTTTAGATGTATAATATGTGGGAACATGTACTGTAAGTCAGAATAAACCCCTTTAGGATGATTTGAGACTCCCATTATTTTCTGATAATTTTCCGATAATAATGATGATGACTATTATTATTTTGGTAAATAAAACAAAGCTTATTGGAGCACATTTTACAAGAAAACAGTTTTAGTTTTTCCACTTCAAATTTTCACATTTGATTCAATTGATTTGCCATTTCTTTGTAATTGTGACATTTACTAGTAATTTCTGAGTGAAAATTGTTTCACCACCAATGTTTTTGATATACGTTTTAAAATACAGGCCACACTTGTGTTTAGTGGCTCAGGCACATTAGAGTTCTTACAGTCTGCACGCTGAGGCCAGTCATAGCAACCCCTGGAGAAATTCAGGTTTTAGTGTCACAATAAAGGGCAGAAGACCATCTCATCCAGAGGGGACTTAACCTACTTCTATATAAGAACTTTGCCTCACAAACAGCTTCTGAGCGTCCTATTTATGCCTGTGTTGTGACATCCTCACTGCCTCAACCAATGAATCTTATTTTTAGACCAAAGTGTTTTTATTCGGTTTCTTATGGTCATTATCTGTTCTTTTGTATCTCTTTGTTAGTGTAATACACATCGATTAGGGCTCTAATTATATGATAATATAATTGCACCCAATCTCTAATTAACAGCTAATAAGTACATAAAGGATATCAAGCATGCAGCCTCTGGTGTAATCATGCCTTTTAAAAGTAGAGAACCTTAAACACTTTTCAATGCTGCATGGTACTAAACACACACACACACACAAAAGTAGTTTACGGTTACAAAAATCCCAGGATAATCAGCTTGGTTCATCAGCAATGCGGTGATGTGAAACCTTTAGACCGGGTATGTGTTCAAGTATGGAATTAAAAATAAAAAGCTTGTTAAAAGGAAAGTTCACTCAAAATGCAAATTCTGTCATTGTTAACAACATGATTTTAATGTTGTTCCAAATTTGTTTGACATAATTTATGTTGTTACTGTTATTGACCCCAAGCTTTGATATTTTATATTATATTTGTAGCGAATCAGCTCATGGGGAAATATGAATAATTA
>NW_015506806.1:174472-175608 GCF_001515645.1 Sinocyclocheilus grahami
CCCACTGTATATACACACACACACATGTATTATATCATATATTTATTATATAATATATTATATTATTTTAATATATATTAACATTTTATATGTTAATATGCACATTTTGTATACAATTTGCACATATAAAATTTTATTATATAATAATAAAAAATTATATTGTATTGGCAGTGGTATAACCTTGGGGTGGCAACCAATGGTTGTGTGTTTTGTGGAAAACTGTTTCATTCAAAACCTTAATTATTTGTGTGTTTCCAATTAGTATTGTTTGTGGTGCAGAAATTACACTTCGTTTGTGCAAGTAGATGGATGAGAACTACCAAGTAGCCTGTTTATGGTGGTGTTGACTCTTTTCCATTCCTTAAGTAGCTGCCCAAGTGGAACACAACGTCAGCCCTATTCCGTTGTGTCTCCACCCGAGTGCCCTGTGTCTCCTGAGGCCTCTAAACAAAACAAACTATGCCCACACATCTTTGCAACAAACATGTGTGTCAATTCTCATGGTCCCTTCCCAGCCTAGAGTGAACGTAATTGGCTATATGGTGCAGTGTTCTTCTACTATGATTTATCAGGGCTCTGTGGCACTCTACACCCTCAAGGTTGAATTTGCTCGCCTAACAAAGTCAGACAAGAAGGGAAGGCTGTGTGCCATCTCCAAAACTGGTAAACTAAACAAAAACATAACCCAGATGATATAACCTGGAGAGAAGAATAAAGGTGTAGAGATTCTTGTGGCTTCAGTAGCATGTACAAGCCAAGTTTGTTTTAGACAAGCCACAATTGACCGTACACACTGGCTATGTCAAACTTTTAAGACAATAGGATGTACGAGCTTTCAGCAGTCAAGCACTAAGTGAGATCCTATTGTAACATTCATATGTCAAAGTGCTACACTTGACCTCCATCTGATGGGAGGAAAAAAAAAAGTCTTGTCTAATTTAGCACAAAATATTTTAGTAAACTTTTTTTCTGCCCTTTGATAGTGTAAACGTATGATTTGATGCTAAAGAGTTCTGGATAGGGCATTGCTGTGAGGTTGCTACAATGCTCAGAGATGTATTTTCTTGTACAACAACATAACTTAATGACTGTAGTATCGTGGTCATACATAACGAATGTAGTAACATGGTCACACA
>NW_015506806.1:175618-176067 GCF_001515645.1 Sinocyclocheilus grahami
GCGGTTGACATACTGTAGATGCCACATTCAACTGCTCCAGACATGTAGACATGTCCACCATCTTGGAATGATCGTAGTTATACGTATGTATGAATATCTACTATATATATCTGTAATAGGTTCAGCAGATGATTTTGCTAAACTAACACATTATAACAAGACGAAGACTTTAGCTAACATGACATAAAAAAATTACTGTAGTACAAAAACCTGTAATATTGGGTTGGTAAAGCACAAAACATCACATTCTCACCTGTGAAAGGTTATCTCACTATGTCGGGAGTTTAAATCTTGGCATTTTTCACGAACTATGGCTGCACAATGTTTTGGCATCTTGGAAAACTAATTTATTTTTTACTGTGAGTGACGACACATTGACTGTTCCAAGATGACACTAATAAGGCCTCTATGTATATATATATATATATATATATATATATATATATATA
>NW_015506806.1:177467-179108 GCF_001515645.1 Sinocyclocheilus grahami
TTTTCCACGACATTCTAATTTATTGAGATGCACCTGTATGTACTGTATATGTATATATATGCGGTTGCTTGTGTTATGAATGTTTATCGGCATGTTGCTTTGCTGAGTGATTGCTAGCATGCTGCTGTGTAGTTGCTACAATTGTTCATTAATCAAACTTTTACTTTTTAAGAAAATTAATTGCACAGCTCTCCTGATCAAGGTTCACTGCATTTGAAGTATAATTTCTGTTTGTAGTACGATCTATCTTACAATACGCTTTAAAAGCATTAAATACAAGGCCTCTGGGATTTGTGCAATGGGATGTTATAATACAATGTTTGAGTTCTTCGCTCTGCATTTGTTTATCATAGAAGAGCAAAATCATGTACTGTAAGTGGGCAGCTATGCTTCTTTCTGAAGTCTTGTTTATGCCACAACCTTTTTTTTCCTCCATTGGTACAACTTAAACTTTGACTCCTGGGGCTCATTTTATGTCTGAGCCACCAATCTTCCGTCTAGATCTCTCAGCATCGCACGCTGATGTTTTTTGGTCTCTCACGGCCCGCGGCGCAGACACTCTGAGCATCTGTCCTGTGATATTGTCCTCCCAATCTGTCATTTCATTTCAGATGAATCGGCCATGCTCGATTTGCTGAGCTTGTGCCACTGCATTCACGCAGAGGTCGCAAACGTTTTGACCGTGCTGAGCTGGCACGCCCAGGGTCGTGCGAACGGCGCTTGCATAATTCCCGCATAACCATTTGGACCTTAATGTAGTCTGTTATGCTCCAATTATATTACAGATGGAGCAATGATGCAGCTTTCCACCCCCACCTTTTCACCCACTGGCCAGTGGATGACAGAAATAACAAATAGACCTTCTCAGTCTATGTAAGAGCTTTTCCCTCGGAGAGAACGGAGAGATAACAGCTGTTTCGATGGGAAGTGCTACGGCCTGCTACAAACACCCCTCAGGAAATGGGGAAATCTACTGCATCTGTTTAAAAAGTGCATTGACTTCACACAAGCCTCCAAGTAGAGGATAAATTCCCCTCAAAACATTTTGGGAAATCACACTTGTGAATTGCTGTTGAGTTAAAGCTAAATTATAATAAAATACCTAGAAAATGGATGCTAATATCTTCATCCCAATATCTATATTACCCAAATGCATTCCACTTTGTTAACTCAAACTTCATTAACTCAAACGGTTTTGCTTTTTATGAAGGGAGATGGATGTTATAAGGTGTTTTTTCAGCCTAATGATTAAGTAGTTGGGTTGTGCAACAGAGCAAAGGCGTCTCTAGAGTTGGGAATTACTAAATCTACAATCCTGCCCTTGAGCAAGACACTGGCAGGATATTCCAGAGGGACTGTCCCTACAATTAGTGTACTGTAAATTACTTTGCATGAAGAACGTTTTTAAATATCAGCATTAGGAAGCAATTTAATATACTTATCTGGTGACCAAAGACGCTTTATGTGTCATAAAGCACAATCTCTCATGGCACCGTTTCTCAATGCATGCCATACCCATCCCAGCAATCCTATGAGGAGCAGGACGTTTGTGAGTGCCATGTGGTGAAAACTCCCACACTAACTCAGTTTTAACACAGAGATCTAGGTAATAGAAATTTGAATCTATTTTTGCATCGTGCA
>NW_015506807.1:0-3842 GCF_001515645.1 Sinocyclocheilus grahami
AAAACTTGAGGTCTTGCTGCTTTGTTTACTGTGATGTGGGCGTTTGCGCGCTTCACGTGGATGATTATAATAGCAATAGCGCTTAGCGCGTGGGCGTGGTCGCATTAGAGATAATGAAGGGAGATGTGAAAAACTGGACATCGCGTTGGTTTCATATGGATTACTTTATCACAGAATATTTGCTTTCGATAAGACTTGCTTAGTTTAAAAGTAGACATGTCAAGCTTTCTATAGATATATCTCTCATGTCTCTTTGTTGAGTATTTGCTGAGTTACTGTCACAGTGTTTGTTGTGGTGACCTGGACTGGTCACTTGAGGGCGCTCTTTTGTTTTCGTTGTTGGTGTTAAACTCCATTTCCCATAGTCCCCTGCTCACTAATCCTGGTTTTATCGGTAACACCTGTTCATCATTAACCCAGCTATATATATCATGCCTTCTCTGTCTGTCATTTGCGTCTGGATTGTATTGTCTTCTTAGTTGGTGTTGTCGGTGTCAGGTTTTGGATTACCTTTTGCTACGTTTTGTTCTGTTTTGTCTTTCAATAAACTGCACATGGAACTTACCTTGTTTCCTCCTGGCATTCCGTGACAGAATCCAGACGCCACTACTAGTTCCAGCAGTTTGTTTTGTTACCTTTTGTGGATCATGGACGTTCGGATTGTTCCTCCTCCTTCGAAGGAGCGCAGGGCTCGGCTCCGGATGTTGGCGGATCTTCGCCAACAGGGGATGGAGATTGGAGGTTTCGCTCCGTCCTTTTGGAACCTTGCGGTAGGGATGGGACTTCATGACTCAGACTTGAAAGAAGTCTTTAATTGTGGTTTAGACAATCCCGTGCCTACTCGGGAGATGGATGGGCTTAAAATGCTTTGTTGTTTACTTGCGTTCCGCGGGTTGACAGCTGAGGTGACTCCGTGGTGCTGCGGGCTTCCTGGAGGTCTTTGAGGGAAACCCCGTCACTGACGGGTCGGTGACGTCAGTATGATGTCCTTTGGGGAACCCCTCGTGAGTTGTGATGACGCAGAGGCGCAAGCAATCTGCTGAGAGTCTTAGACTTTCTGTCACAGTGTTTGTTGTGGTGACCTGGACTGGTCACTTGAGGGCGCTCTTTTGTTTTCGTTGTTTGTGTTAAACTCCATTTCCCATAGTCCCCTGCTCACTAATCCTGGTTTTATCGGTAACACCTGTTCATCATTAACCCAGCTATATATATCATGCCTTCTCTGTCTGTCATTTGCGTCTGGATTGTATTGTCTTCTTAGTTGGTGTTGTCGGTGTCAGGTTTTGGATTACCTTTTGCTACGTTTTGTTCTGTTTTGTCCTGTTATTATTTTCAATAAACTGCACATGGAACTTACCTTGTTTCCTCCTGGCATTCCGTGACAGTTACAGTTCATTTTAATGACGCGTCTCTAAATAAAGATTACGCAGACCAAGGCGGCAGACAGCACACCCTGTTTGTTTTCTTTATTTTATAAATGCACAAAGTTCTGTTTTTATTATGTGTGTATACAAATAAAAGTAGACCCTTTACAGATTGATGTATTGTTCTTATCTGTAAGATCAAAACTGAAAGTGTAATTTAAGTTATTTTCGGTGTTATCAGGAGAAGATGCCACAAAACGCATATAGTCGCATATAGTTAGTCGACCTCAGAGGGTTAAAGAATTTACCCATTCACAGAATTCACACAATACTGTCTGATAGCTTATTGTGCCCTTTACTTATCATGCTAATTGCACTAATACCCCCCACATTCCAGAAAAGTATCACCTGTCCCTCAAGCAGCAAGCAGATATTTGAGTAAACAAGCAAAACCCAGAAAAAAATAAAATAAAAATAGGACCAGATAAGTGTCACAAGACGGAAGAAGACCATGAGAGATGAGCAGGTTGGTTACGAGATGGTTTATTCTCAGGACGCAGTAGAGCAATGGTTCTCAACTTTTTTTCCCACTGGGCCGCACTATGGTCCAAGTGCAAGTCTCACGGGCCGCACACATATCATTTACATATTACGTCACCAATACAAACCAAACTGATAATATTACAGCCTAAATATTATGATATCTAATCGATTACATTAATTGAAATAAAAAAATAATTCTACTCCCCATTAATAAAACACCCGATGCTGTCGGGAGCTGATCAATTTTGTGAAATTCGGCTCGAAAGGAGTAACAGCACAATGACGTTGCGATTGTAAATTGCAGTCTGTAAGACACGCACAGAAGCGTGACTTGATGCATGACATTACAGAAAATGTGCGTTCACAAATATAGCCTATGTTGATCCAAATATGGAAAGCACTTTCGAATTTAATAATCTGAGGGTCTCTCCAGAGATGTTTTGCCACATTTCTGCAATTAAGGATGATTGCTGCATAGTATGGGTGTTTCCTTTTGCCTGAACATCCTTAAGTGAGTGGCGGGGCAAACCGAAAGTTGATGCCGAAAGTTCAGCACTCTCCTACCTTCACTGATACTGTGACTATTATTGTTTGTATGTGTTCCTTCGCTGGCATTTTCCAAATTTCGTTTTTCTCCCTTAAAAACAAATCTGTCCATTCTGATGCTCAATTTTACAGAACTAATGGCTGCTGATGACTATTTGAATTGAATTCTGCCAAAGAACGTGCTTGTAAGTGTTCGTTAAATGAGTAACGTTAATTATGTGAGTAGGTCTGCTCATGTCTGAAAATAATAGCCAATATGTAAAACTAAATTATTTTACATAAAAACATTATAGCTTATATTTCTTTAGTACATTTTTAAATTAATGTAAAAACTAAAATGAGTTGTAAACCTGAAAGTAATTTTTTTTATTGTGTTCAGCATGGTGGGCCGCATTTGAATTTGTGACAGGCCACAGGTTGAGAAACACTGCAGTAGAGAATCAAAATGGCAGGCAACAGGTAAGCTGATATGCTGAAAGCAAGTAAACAGTGACTCAGCTTGTATAAACAATTATTTTATCTATCTCTTTCCACAGGTGAGTTCAGGATGAAGATGAAGGTGAAGACTGAGGCTTGCAGATTGATGAAGGAGCCAGGTAGGGGTCGTGTGTTGACTTCAAGATGAGACTATAGCTGTGTCCCAAACTGAAGTGCGTGAGTGTGCATTTGAAGTGAGATTGCATCACGACCTAAGCTGTCCCAATTCAGAATGCACCCTCCGAAGACCGCATTCCAAGGCCGATTGCGTCACCGCGGCGTGACGAAGGCTGACGTATTTCGAAAGCGACTTCAAATACACCCTCCATTTGACAGGAAAATTAAGTGTACATCTGATGGATACTTCGTATGGAAGCATATATGTCAGGGGTAGTTACAGAGAGAGAACCCAAATGCAGGTAAAAAATATGGATTTATTTTTCTAAATATATGAAGCCTATTCCATGCTAAAATCAAATGTTCGAATGACCGAACGATCGAACGTCTAACCGAACGTCTTGAGCTTTGAGCATCTTACACCCACGTGACGTCAGCGTCTTGAAATTAGCTGGTGTTTAAACATTTAAGGAGCCAAGCTGCTGTGTAAAGACTATAAATGGACATTACAAGCATTACAATAATGATATTTTATACCTAAAATAATACTCAACCATTTCCTGCATCCTGCTGTACTTCCCTGAATAAGTATTTAAAGGTGTGGTAGGCTAATAAGTCGTTCTGAGTAATAAATTGAAAAGGCTCCCACCTGTATATGACTAAACAAAATAACATGTCGTTTACTTGAGGTTCTGCTATAAATGTGTCTATTAAAAACATTAATTTAAATTAATTAATTATACCAAAAATTGTTTGAAATGAATTAAGACTTCCCGAGTTTTTGAACGAAAGTCC
>NW_015506807.1:4628-32651 GCF_001515645.1 Sinocyclocheilus grahami
TTTGAAACATGGCGGCTGGAGATCTGATAAGATCGTTGAATTCACGTACTGGCAGATTAAGTGGAGCGTGAACAGAGAAATATATGAAGCCTATTCCATGCTAAAATCAAATGTTCGAATGACCGAACGATCGAACGTCTAACCGAACGTCTTGAGCTTTGAGCATCTTACACCCACGTGACGTCAGCGTCTTGAAATTAGCTGGTGTTTAAACATTTAAGGAGCCAAGCTGCTGTGTAAAGACTATAAATGGACATTACAAGCATTACAATAATGATATTTTATACCTAAAATAATACTCAACCATTTCCTGCATCCTGCTGTACTTCCCTGAATAAGTCTTTAAAGGTGTTGTAGGCTAACAAGTCGTTCTTATTAATTCATTCATTGAAAAAGCTCCCACATGTATATGACGAAACAAAATAACATGTAGTTTACTTGAGGTTCTGTTATAAATGTGTCTATTAGAAACATTAATTTAAATTAATTAATTATACCAAAAATTGTTTGAAATGAATTAAGACTTCCCGAGTTTTTGAACGAAAGTCCTGAATGACTGTTATTAAAGGTCATTTAATGAATTTGAATGATTTTCAATGCCCCGCAGAAACCCTGCCTTTGTTGGAAATGTAAATAAATCGCTCCACTTCATCTGTCAGTGAATTCAACGATCTTATCAGATCTCCAGCCGCGATGTTTCAAACGATCCAAACGTAACACGCTTCCGCCAATCCCTGCCTCGAAGCAATGATTGACGGAGGGTGGGCGTGGTCAGCTCGGAATGCATTTTCAAATTGAATTTTGCTTCAAATATCCCTAGGCGTCATGATGAAAATGCAATCCTAAGTGTTCTAACTGTTAGTCTAAATGCATTTAGGACAAATAGCATTTAAATGATCATTATGCTACCATTTCTGCTTGGACATGTTACACATATCAAATCAATTTGTGTTATACGTTTTCATTTTGCAACTTATAAAGCGTTAAAATGTGCATGCAATTTACATATTAAGACTACTGTTGAAAATGGCAAATGTTAATTATATAATTTAATTTTCATTTTACTTTTGCACCAAACTTTGCAGGTATGGGTAATGGAAAATGGAAATTTAAATACAGAAATACAATGCCATTTTGAATATTGCATTGCTATTTTGCATATTGCATTTTAAATTGAATTTCGCTACCTATATGCTTCCATAACTTCGCACCCTACCATAACCCAGAATCACTTGCGCACAGATGACAACGGTGTTTATATTCAAAGAACAGGGCGGGGTTTGCCAACCGCCATAAAACATCAAAAAAGAAGAAGAACATGGAGGATGACAGTTCTGTGGGGGAATTCACAATGAAATGTAAGTATTGTGTTTTCATTTACTCAAATATCTAGCGAAAGTGTTAAAAGCCAGGTTTTTTTGTTTTGTTTTTTTAACACAAAGCCGACAAACAATAAGACAACCACTATATAAGGCAATAGTCTTTCCCTTTGTTGTGTTTTTGTAGTGCTGTCATGCAAGATACGTCTACAAATGTTTTAACCAAACTTTAGCACTTCAGAATTTTGTATGCATGTCCTGCTGTGTCATATCGTCTAATGTTAAGATTGCAAACCTGTCTCCACAAGTTTCCACAAGTGTTTCTATTTTCTCTTGTTTTGGAGAAAATTAGCCTGCTGGGGAAAGACTTAAAATACAAAGTAAGCAAGTTAATACATTTTTGCTGAAATTCATTGTGCTGTTGTTGTTAACAGGCATGGTTTATTTGTTCTGCCTTAGGATTGCAGGTGTCCTGGGACAGGTGAGGGAGTGAGTGGTGAGCTGGCTGAGCTACTTAAGGAGGATATCAAACTCCAGAGAGAGACAGAGGAGAGAAGAGCACAGGAGAGCAAGGAGAGAACGGAGAGACTGTTTTCTCTTCTTGAGAGAATGCTTAATACATTATTTATTAGGCAAGAGAAAGCAGTGAAAAAATGGGTACATTACAGTTTTTCAGTATCTTTTTTTAATGTCACATTGTCAACGAAACAACCTAATTTCTGTAGTTTATTTTTGTGATGCAAGTTAAAAATGAAATGAATAAGTTGTATGTATTATTCATTTTTGTAGTATAATTTATTTGTAAATGAGCCCGAGTACTTTCTCTACAATTTTTATTTAGCATAGTCACGTGTAAATAAAAAAGTAATTATGTACATTGTTATTTTTTAATAATGCAGCTTATAATTTTTTTCACAAAACATTCTTCTATACGTTTATTTCTTTGTCTTGTCAATTTTTTTTTTACACACTAAAACAAATTGTTCTATACATTACTAAAAGTACTTTTTACAACCATTTACAACATAGCTTAGGTTTAACATCAGAAAAACAACATCAGTTCAGTCAGGATCTCTTAAGTCAAAAAGAACCCACAGACAAGCATTTAAGTCAACGTTTTTATTAGCATGTTTACTAAAGTTACATTTGGCAGTATGGCTCTGTTCCACGTTTCCTGTCCTTTTCATGAGCTCCATGAAAGCCAGGACAGGGAAACAGCAGTCGCTTCAGGGGCAACCCTCCTATTTTAAGAATAGGAGAATAGCACAAAAAAGACCCCCAGAACAGAGCATGCAACAATGACAACAGAATGACATTGTTTAAGTTAAGCACAGTTAAAGGAGGAGATGGGGAGGAGGTGGGTTGCAAGCTGCGTAATAGAGAAAGCAGCAAAGCAAGCAGACAGAAGCAGTGTTTAAGTAAGGCGCCCTGTTTGAGATTTGCCAATTGCAAGCTTAGGAGTCGGATCAGCTGATAGGGGCCGGGTTTCAATTTAGCCAGTCAGCTGATAGCGGAGCTTGACTACGAGGCCTGCCTGAACTAACGCAGGATGCTTGATTTTTGAGCCCAGCCCTGCCTCCATGTGTTCTGGGGTCTTTGGGAGGTGAATCTCTTGGTGAATGGCCAGCGACTTGGAGGACAATGCGGTGACAGCGGAACGAGGCATGTCAAACACTCTGGAGACCACTCTGTATGACAGAAAAAAAACACCAGAAAAAAACACCAGGGTCTGGATTGTGGCACCCCATCACTGTTTCCGTTCACTTCTCAGAATATCCAGCAGCACTGTCAGGGCCTCCCTGCTCAGCCGATTCATTCAAACATTCAGCTTTATCCTGCAGTACAGTGGTCTGGTCTGATTTAGGGAAAGAAGGAAAAGAGAAATAGTTTAGAGCTATGACAACATAATTAGTAGAAGAAATATTGAGGTACTTTAGTAAACTACTTTTAGTAACTACTAATATCTCATTGGGGAAGTCACATTTATAACCTTAGCTAAAGGGATAGTTCACCCAAAAATAAAAATTCCAAACCTGGAACAACTTGAGGGTGAGTAAATTACAGAATTTTTCATTTTTGGCTGTACTATCCTTTAAGTAAAAGTATTATATTGCATACTCTAATATACTTAAGGTATTGAGAGTAAAAGTAAAGGTATACAGTATTGTTCTGAAAAAATAATTAGTCAGGATGGTTTTGCATTAATATTACTGCTGCACTACTGTTTATGTTGCATTTTACTTTTGAATATGTTCAAGGTTATTACATTTAAAGTTGCCTACTAAATATAATGTTGGGTAGTTTAATCTACAACAACAATGCATCATGTTGTAAAATGCCATATTTTTTTAGTGTTGCTGTCCTGTGGGGAAGAAAAAGAAAACTTAGTACTTCATATTAGAGGTCTGCACAGGCTTTAAACTGAAGCCCGAACCCGACCCGTATCCGAGATCGTCTGACTCAGCCCGACCTGACCACAGTTAAATTTAGAGTCCGAAATCTTTTTTTTCCACAACGAATAGCCAATTAAAAATAAAAATGCTGTATTTCACGATTGCATGCAACGGTCAGTAAACAAATACATGTAAAGAAACAGAATCATTAAGGCTCGGCCAGATCACAAGGCAAAAGAAAAAACACTTACCAGTTATGAAAGTTTATGAACATCAGGTGCCTCGGTCACATAAATTCTGCCGAGTTTTTGAATGGTTGTGTATATACGACAAGACAATTATTGTTCCATCGTGCAAATTATGGTCATTTTCGTCAGTTAAGGTTCGTTAGCATTTGGCCTGCTTTAAATCAGACACAGAGATGCAGTGCAGTAAGATCGCATTTATTTGAATTAATTAATTATATCATTTATTTGAATTAGCGAGAGAGAGAAAGAGAGAGGGATGAAAGTTGCGTGTGTGAACCTGCGTCTGCACGCCTCTCTCTACAAGCAATGAGGCTTAGTTTCAAAAACAGCGATTTTACTCCCTCATTGCAGAAAAATATAAAGTTGAGAGTCAGTAGCCTGTCGAAGCTATTTTACTAATAAAAGTTTCCGTGCTGTGTTGTCATGTGCTATAATGTGTGTGAGTGCGTCTATGAAAGCAGCGTAGCCTAGGCTACTGCATATAGTTTTAGTTTAGCTATAAACCCGAGCCTGAGCCCGACCCGAACCCGAAGCTAGTCATTAAACATTAACCCGAACCCGACCCGAAACCCGAAAGTATTTCGGGACCCCTCGGGCTCGGGTCGGGCAGCAGACCTCTACTTCATATTTGTATGTGTATACTTAACGAATGTACTTCCTTACAGTCCACCTCTGATTATTTTGAAAATGAAAGTATCAACATTGTCAGAATATTAACACATTTTTGCTAACTATATCAAAGGCTGCATCTGAAGGACTCAAACAGAGCAGCTGCCGCTGAACATTGAGCTGTACAATGCTCAGTTTTTATTTCTTTTTTTAAATTCATTTTTATTTGTATGCTTAACTGCCAAAAAAATCTGGGTTGCAAACCTGTCTACATATGATCACCATGGTCAAGACAATAAACTATATAAAATCGCACCTTTGTAAGATATCAGTCAGCATTTGAACTGCTATGTGTGTGTGAGTGTGAGAGAGAGAGAGAGAGTACTTTGTAGTTTTTCATATGCATCATTACATTATTCAAGTAAGCTCCAAGCCAATTCCTGCATTTAAAGTTGTAATCTGACAAAGGATGCAGCAAACCAGTGTAACTTACCTGGCCTCGGTCTTGGCTAAGCCTGAGGTACACCACTGTCTCCTCCATTATGACGTAAAACATAAAAACAAAAATGAGCAATTCTGGCTCCACCTATCCTGGCAGGATTGTCCTCTCGTCAGCTGTCCTCTCACACCGTTGCTATGCAACAGAACGCTAATCGGGAACCTCTGGTGTCGCAATTGGGAAATCCTGCGAAGGCGGAGCATCCTTCATGCACTTCGGAGGCCTGGCCTTCTGAAAATGTCTGAAACAGATCACCAACTACAAGACACATCCCCCAGCACTGTGGAGAATCAACAACTGGCAGGTGATCTGAATGATTTCTACTGCAGGTTTGAAAAAACACCCCACACCCGCCCTGAACACCTCTCCACACAACCTTTCACAGCATTCACACCTCCTGCAACCCCCTCTCCCCCACACCTGCACCTCAAATCAGTGAAGACGAGGTGCGCCAGGTCTTCCGGAAGCAGAAAAGGAAAAAAGTAAAGACCTTTTTTTTTATTTAGACAATAATTAATCAGTTACAAATGTATCTGGTATATGCATGTGTTGTTTGTACGTTTCCCTATTAGATTAACTGAGTTACCACTCGTTATTTGTATTAGTTAAGCCCTAAACGCTGATATTCAGGTGTATGAATGTATCTCTGGTTTAATATATTCTAAATGTTTCTTTCTTGGTATCAATATTATCTGCTCTTTATTCCTCAAACAATGATGTACTGTATGTGATTGTGAAATTAATCATATGATTTGTACTATATTTTGGGTTAAAGCTGCACCAATTCCAGATCGACCCATAAACATGCAAATGGGCCATAAAGGGAGACAAAGGAAACTTCTCCCACTCAAAAAGGCATGCCTGGTATTAGCTATTCCACCCAAAGTTGGGTGTGAATAGAAACCCTCAATAGTAATTAGCTCGAAATGATCTTTGCTCAGAAAAACTCTTCTTTTGAGACGACACTAAGACTTCTCAAGTCTCTCCTCTGGAGTTTGATTTTCCGGCAGTTTTTATCTTCAAGTAACTTAGATCCGCTTTGGACTTTCCTATCTTCAGAAGAAGACAAAGAAAATGTAGCGAATCAGCTCATGGGGAAATATGAATAATTAATCATAACTAGTAATAATTACTTATAAATGTTTAGATCCGCTGTAGATATTTACTTGACCTCTCAGGGTCAACTGTCTGTCAATTCTAAGAACGTTAATTTCCTGGTTAAGGGAAATAACTTTCTTACTGTACAACTCTACACAGAGCCTGTAGCATAAATCTGGATGATTAGGGACTCCAGTTATGAGCAAACAATGAACACCCCTTTTTTTTAAGGTGATTTTTGATTCTTTGATGATTCTCATTAGGTTGTGTTTAATTGGTGTGAAATACTGCCATTCTTTTACTTTTCTCTCTCTCTTACTTACTTTCCTTCATTCTGTATATATGTGTCATTCTGTTATATGTTAGATACAGTTTAATTTATTAAATCCCTTATATTCACAACTGATTGTCTCTGTGCGTTGCTCATGATTCGAAGTCACTGAATGTTTGATCCCTTGCTACATGCTAAATTACTGCTAGCACTGCATAAAGAAGGAAAGCTACTTTCCTTGGCCAGGAAAATAATCTTTCCTTGAATTGATAAATTATTATATTGATTCTTCTACAGTTAATTCTAAGATCTAATCTAAATATTTATTATTAATCATAACCAGTTATAATTAGTCATAAATATTTCCCTTTTGAGCTGATTTACTACAACACCAACGACTGCACATCTAAAGACCCCTCTGTCAAGCTCCTGAAGTTTGCAGACGACACCACACTCATCGGCCTCATTCAGGACGGTGACAAGTCTGCTTGCAGACAGGACGTTAAAGAACTGAACATGCTCAAAACTGTGGAGATGATCGTGGACTTCAGGAGAAACCCCCATGCTCTCTCCCCCCACTCACCATCATGGACAGCACTGTGACGGCAGTGGAGTCATTCAGGTTCCTGGGCACCACAATCTCTCAGGACCTAAAGTGGGACACTCACATTGACTCCATTGTGAAAAAGGCCCAGCAGAGGTTGTACTTCCTTTGCCAGCTGAGGAAGTTCAACCTTCCACAGGAGCTGCTTAAACAGTTCTACTCTGCTATCATTGAATCCATCCTCTGCACTTCTATAACTGTCTGGTTCAGCTCAGCTACCAAATCTGACCTCAGAAGACTACAGAGGATAGTCCGGACTGCTGAGCGAATCATTGGTACAACCCTCCCTTCTCTTCAAGAACAGTACTCATCCAGAGTGAGCAAAAGGGCTAGCAAAATCACTCTGGACCCCTCACATCCAGCACACTCCCTCTTTGAACTGTTGCCATCTGGTCGACGCTACAGAGATCTGAGCACCAGAACGGCCAGACACAGGAACAGTTTCTTCCCTCAGGCAATCCATCTCATGAACACTTGACAATAACTGTGGAACGCACAACACTATTGTATACACTCATACACTTATTTATCTAACACACATACTTAGTCTACACCTCAAATTTGCACATAATATACCTGGACATTCAAAACTGCCTATTGTAATATTGTGTTATTCCTTATTTACTTGTTCTATTTTTTTTTATTATTCTTCTTCTATTATCTGTGTTTTTGTTCTGTCGCTGTCATTCTGTTGCACTGCGGAAGCTTCTGTCATGAAAACAAATTCCTCGTATGTGAAAACATACCTGGCAATAAAGCTCATTCTGATTCTGATTCTGAACAAGTGAGAAGTACAATCCAGGTCCATTGTCCATGTAATGCGCATGGTGCACAGGCAAATTTTGCTGGCCATTTAACCCAATGTTGTAAATTGACAACATTGACATAACAACCTCAAAATCTAAAATGATCAAAGCATTCGACAATACCTTAATATCTACATGATCTAGACATATTACTAATCACAGGAAAAAAATATATATATATACATATATTTTAGGCATTTTACTTACTTGAATGTAGATTTATCCAGTCCAGTAAACTAGGATGTGCTTCAAATATAGTTTGCAGGTTGTGTGAGTTCATGGCCAGGTAAACAGGTCTATTTTTAAAATCTAGTTTCCAACAGCATTGCAAGGCTGAACAATAGGACCTATTAGTTGTGTAAATGTGGCCTTAGAGCCAAAAAATAAACCTGAGTAGCTTTATTTTAGTCAAGCTAAAACTGATGTTTTAATAATACAACAGTGGGCCTTATAGGGTTAACACCCTCTCCGGTCAGGGCAAAATATTTAGCTTGAGTTCATATTTACTCTTTATATTTTTTTGGTGCCATACAGCTGATTTATTTCCAAAAGTACCATAGTTATTGACAGTGGTGTGTAGGCTGCATTGGAGGACACAATTCGAAATGCATCCATTAACCCCGTCTTCTACAATATTAACAGGCCTACTGTCCACAGCAATTCATATAGCTTTCACGTTTGTTAGTTTTTCAGATGTAGACTTACTAAATTTGTGATGACTAACTGTAGAAACCAGGGTTGTGCTAACTGTAGAGCTCACTAAAACATGCTTTGAGTTCAGGTGGTATTTCTGGCTAGAACTATTTCGATGGTATTACTGCAGACAATGCAGACAACTTTGGCTTAATCAGTGGCTCCATGTGGATGAGTTTTAAATTTAAATTGTTCCTTAAAAGAGCCAGGCAGATATTTGTCATCGCTTTGCATCATGTTCATCACTACTGCTTGCATTGCTAAGATGATGTACAGGTATTGGGCATGGTGGTGCAGGGTGCATTAAATGCTTAAAAAAATTATAAAGCATTATTTATTTATGTTTTACTATTTAATTAAGTTAATCTGTTAAACAAAAAATAAAAATGTGTTAAATATTTAGTTAAATAAAGTAAAATGTGACTTTATGGTGTGATGCAAATTATTTTCTTGTGACAAATGTGGAGAATGCTGTCTCATAATAATATGTTTCAGGCAAAGATAAATCTCCTCTTGTCCTCTGTGAAACATAATGTAAATTGTATGATGGCCAGGGCTCTTATCTCTCTCACACATCAGGGTATCCAACAATTGAAAAAAAAAAAAAATTTTACCCAATCTTATTTTAGCACAATCAATAGGTACATCTCTATCTCAATCACGTAATTTCTCAAATTATCTGCTTGTGTCAGTTCTATATTCAACAAAATTAAAATGTCTATTTGAGCAAAATGACACACTATTGGGTCCTTTCTTCAATAAACATAGGCTAAGGTGGATAAGAAGTGGGTTCTTGCATTTGTGTCAACAGGAGATCTGTGGCTTGGAAGTAATAAATCTCAAAATTGTTCTATCCCTTTACATTTATAGATAGGGTATCCAAAAATTGAAAAAAAAAAAAAATGTTAGCCCATCTATATTTTAGCACAATCAATAGGTACATCTCTATCTCAATCACGTAATTTCTCAAATTATCTGCTTGTGTCAGTTCTATATTCAACAAAATTAAAATGTCTATTTGAGCAAAATGACACACTATTGGGTCCTTTCTTCAATAAACATAGGCTAAGGTGGATAAGAAGTGGGTTCTTGCATTTGTGTCAACAGGAGATCTGTGGCTTGGAAGTAATAAATCTCAAAATTGTTCTATCCCTTTACATTTATAGATGAGCAGTCCTGAATCAAAGTCATTTAAATTTCTGTTGTGTTTTAAAAAGAAGAGAACACTTTAACAAATTTAACAAAACTTTAGTTGATTGGTAGATGCTAATGTTGTACAAACAAAATGTATATCATTTACATTGCACAGTCATTCGTTCATATGCCGTTAGGTGACAATGTCAGTATTTAAGTGACAGGCTATTCATCACACTGTTAAGTTGCAGCATTGCATTCTGCCAGCTATTATGACAGTCACATTATTCATCAGGATTAGGGCCAACCACACAGGCCCCTGTGTGTCTGCACTAGTTCCAGTTTTTTATCGATCTCTGTTCTCTCCATTACCAAAAAGAGGGGCTATCTGCATGATAGCGAGCACACTGTGCATGTTGATGATGCTCTAGCCTGCTGCACATTTTTATTTTTTTACTGAGGAGAAGGTGAGGAGAGAGATAAAGTGGCACTGTACTGACTCTCCTGAGAGAGCCATATAATGGAGTGCTGGATGACTTAAATAGGCAGAGTAGACAAGGCTTTCACTAGAGAAGAGTGCTGCTACTTCTCTTTAAACAGTTCAAGTTATCTTGGACTTTCTATGTTTTGATAAGGAATGAATGAGGTGTTTGGGGCACAGCTTGATTCAGATGTTATGTAAATACCCAGATAGCTCAAAAAACAAATTTGTATGATATAAATCAACTTGTAGGCTTACTTGTTTTTCCTGGTTCCTTAGGAAATCATGCTTTTCTGAGAAGTGGTAAGAAGATAAACAGACAGAGGCAAGTGAACAAAGCTAAAATATCACAAAGTCACTTCCTCTCCCCCCGTGTGTGTGTGTGTATGTGTATACTGTGGCGGGAGGAGCAAACGACAGACACAGTGTGTGGCGTCAGGCCTCGGAGAGGCTTTTATTTAACAGAAAATAAACATAAAATGTCCAAAACGGAGAATAAAGTGTCCAAAGGGGAAGGAGTGTCCAAAATAAACAGGGGATCTGGTTTTCTCATTGTGCTGGAAAATTGTGTTTGAAAAGGAGGGGTCCAGGTAAGGGGTCCTCTCTGTGGTCCGGGGTGCGAGGGGCGGCAGCTTCTTCACACTGTGTGAACTTGCAAGTTCGATTTCAGACACTGTCATATGCTCTGGTCCCCTCCCTGCTTACCGTGGTGATGAGATACATAGCAGACTGTCGTCACTCAATGGATGGATGTCTAAGTGGTGCCCGCAGAATAACATAGGTTTCATAAACAATTGGACGAGTTTTTGGGGCAGACCAGACCTGTTGAAAAGAGATCCCTCCAGGGGCTCTTCTCTCTAGAAATATGGCACATCGTCTTAGAGTTTGTACTTGACTAACTGGGGCCCAGGTCAGGAAGCAGACAGACTGGATACACCGACCATCTGCTAGCCGTCTCACGTCACAGAAGTCAGTTAATTATCAACACATATAGACTCTTTCAACTAGATATCATACTATAGAGGCTGTGTCTGTTCCCCGAAGTACAAACCCAATTCCAAAAAAGTTGGGACACTGTACAAATTGTGAGTAAAAAAGGAATGGAATAATTTACAAATCTCATAAACTTATATTTTATTCACAATAGAATATAGATAACATATCAAATGTTGAAAGTGAGACATTTTGAAATGTCATGCCAAATATTGGCTCATTTTGGATTTCATGAGAGCTACACATAGTTAAATGTACATATAAGGAACAGCTGGAGGACCAATTTGCAACTTATTAGGTCAATTGGCAACATGATTGGGTATAAAAAGAGCCTCTCAGAGTGGTAGTGTCTCTCAGAAGTCAAGATGGGCAGAGGATCACCAATAGTGGAGAAATAATAATAGGCGAAAAATAGTGGAGCAATATCAGAAAGGAGTTTCTCAGAGAAAAATTGCAAAGAGTTTAAAGTTATCATCATCTACAGTGCATAATACCATCCAAAGATTCAGAGAATCTGGAACAACCTCTGTGCGTAAGGGTCAAGGCCGGAAAACCATACTGGATACCCGTGATCTTCGGGCCCTTAGACGGCACTGCATCACATACAGGAATGCTACTGTAATGGAAATCACAACATGGGCTCAGCAATACTTCCAGAAAACATTGTCGGTGAACACAACCCACCGTGCCATTCACCGTTGCCGGCTAAAACTCTATAGGTCAAAAAAGAAGCCATATCTAAACATGATCCAGAAGCGCAGGCGTTTTCTCTGGCCCAAGGCTCATTTAAAATGGACTGTGACAAAGTGGAAAACTGTTCTGTGGTCAGACGAATCAAAATTTGAAGTTCTTTTTGGAAAACTGGGACGCCATGTCATCCGGACTAAAGAGGACAAGGACAACCCAAGTTGTTATCAGCGCTCAGTTCAGAAGCCTGCATCTCTGATGGTATGGGGTTGCATGAGTGCGTGTGGCATGGGCAGCTTACACATCTGGAAAGGCACCATCAATGCTGAAAGATATATCCAAGTTCTAGAACAACATATGCTCCCATCCAGACGTCGTCTCTTTCAGGAAAGACCTTGAATTTAAAATCAAATTATTTTTCCCTTAAAATGATACATTTTCTCAGTTTAAACATTTGATATGTCATCTGTTGTATTCTGAATAAAATATTGAAATTTGAAACTTCCACATCATTGCATTCTGTTTTTATTCACAATTTGTACAGTGACCCAACTTTTTTGGAATCGGGTTTGTAGAAAATACAAAAAAAGTCCAAAATAATTTAAGAGTAACAATTTAATTGATGTTCAACAAATAAAAAAACACATATAATACAGCCCAGCCAACATATATATGTGGACCACGTGGGCATGGTCCCAAAATGGGCATCTTATCTGGTGCCCACTTGGGTCAGCTAAGTAGGTCCCACATGGGCAAAAACAAATGGGCTCCCTATGTGGGTTCTAGTTGGGTCACAAATGGGAAATGAGTGCATGGGCTCTAAATGGGCAACACAAATGAGGCCCATATGGGTTTAACAAATGGGTTAGACATGGGTAAATACAATCATTCCCATATAGGCTGCCTACAGTGGCCCAAGGTAGTACCCACATAGGCAACCTCTATATGGGTTCAGAATTGGGAAACACATATGGGGCCCTTTTGGTCAAACCATATGTGTAAAACATGGGCAAACACAATCAGTCCCATATAGGCTGCCAACATTGGCCAAAGGTAGTACCCACATAGGTAATATTTGTATGGGTTCTGAATGGGTAAATACATATGGGGTAGTGATGTGTCATTCATGAATGATCTGTCCATTGCGTTTGTCACATGACAAATGAATGAAAGACTCTGAAGGTAAAGAAATTATGTTCCCTATAAATTTTCTTTGGCTGCATTATAATGATTTCCTAATTTGTAATATGATCAAGATTGCGTAGGTGGATGTGTTCAGGGAAATTGGCTGGTAAAAGTATAATATTTAATGCACTTAAATGATTGAAATGACTTGAATAAAGATTTGTTCATTTTGATGAACGAGATCAAAGGAGAGAGTCAGTAAAATGATCCAAACTTCCCATCACTAATATGGGGCCCTCTTGGATAAGACATATGCATTCTGGGTAAGAAATTAGCAAACATAATCAGAATAACATATACAAACATAATCCTATATAGGCTGACTAAATGGGCCCTAGGTAGTACACAAATAGGTACTAGGTACAGATTGGGCAGTGTGTTTGGGATCTATGTGATTACAGTATTGACTTTATTCTCCAGAGAATCAAGCGTGTCACCATCTTTAGAATATTGTCTTTGAACTTCCGTTTGTGCGATAGCTCTGTATATTTCTATGGCATCCAAGTAATTTAGCTGGTAAAGTGGTTTTATGTATTGTAGAGTTAACGAAAGTTATCATGAACAATGAAATGTTTAAAGGAAATGTCAGTAGACCAGGAAGATTTTAACCCTGAAATGGTCCTCATTTAATGTTTACACTTATGGTCTTTGGGGTCAATATGACCCCAAAATTGAAAGAGTAATTGTAAAAAGATTGTCGCGGGGTGAATGAGAGCACAGACTCGGTACTGGTCGAAAGAGCCCCGGAGGGTGATTTATTTGCCCACACACTGATCACACGTGCCCTTGATGACTGGTGCTCGGTGCCCGTCTCACACTGGTGCTCGTGGGGTGAAGTGTCGTGGTGCAGATCCCTCTCCCTGGGTGCCTTCAGATTCTGTGAAATAAGGAGAACAATCGTTAATGCCGCCTGGAGCTCTGGGGTGCTCTCCCGCTGGTGTCTCTTCTCCTGGCTTTTAAGGCTAGCGGGAACGAGCTCCAGGTGCGCCACTCATCGCGCACAGGTGTTGTGCGTCGGTGATCAGTGTGGCAGCGGCGTTTCCAGGGCGACGCTAATCTGGACTCGGGATACTCGCCACAAGATATATACATTTTTAATCATACAGGTGCATCTCAATAAGTTAGAATGTCATGGAAAAGTTAATTTATTTCAGTAATTCAACTCAAATTGTGAAACTCGTGTATTAAATACATTCAATGCACACAGACTGAAGTAGTTTAAGTCTTTGGTTCTTTTAATTCTGATGATTTTGACTCACATTTAACAAAGACCCACCAATTCACTATCTCATCAAATTAGAATACATCATAAGACCAATAAAAAAAACATTTTTAGTGAATTGTTGGCCTTCTGGAAAGTATGTTCATTTACTGTACTTGTACTCAATACTTGGAAAGGGCTCCTTTTGCTTTAATTACTGCCTCAATTCGGCGTGGCATGGAGGTGATCAGTTTGTGGCACTGCTGAGGTGGTATGGAAGCCCAGGTTTCTTTGACAGTGGCCTTCAGCTCATCTGCATTTTTTGGTCTCTTGTTTCTAATTTTCCTCTTGACAATACCCCATAGATTCTCTATGGGGTTCAGGTCTGGTGAGTTTGCTGGCCAGTCAAGCACACCAACACCATGGTCATTTAACCAACTTTTGGTGCTTTTGACAGTGTGGGCAGGTGCCAAATCCTGCTGGAAAAATGAAATCAGCATCTTCAAAAAGCTGGTCAGCAGAAAGAAGCATGAAGTGCTCCAAAATTTCTTGGTAAACGGGTGCAGTGACATTGGTTTTCAAAAAACACAATGGACCAACACCAGCAGATGACATTGCACCCCAAATCATCACAGACTGTGGAAACTTAACACTGGACTTCAAGCAACTTGGGCTATGAGCTTCTCCACCCTTCCTCCAGACTCTAGGACCTTGGTTTCCAAATGAAATACAAAACTTGCTCTCATCTGAAAAGAGGACTTTGGATTAAATGAACTTTTCCACGACATTCTAATTTATTGAGATGCACCTGTATATCATTTTTTTTGTTTACTTCTCATCTTTACATTAATGCTGTGTTTTGGGAGATATGAAGTACTTTTGTTCCGATTTACCACAAAATTCCGCAACTACACCATTAGCTTGCATGTGAAATATTCATTTTTTATGAAGAAATCACTTAAACGATGATCTAAATTTAAGTTGTTTCTGGATATTGATCTAGGTGATAGGTGTAGAATTCTGCCATCTATTGGTTAGAGATAAACCTAAAATTATTACAGTTTAGGAAATAAATAGTTTTGACCAGCAGAGGGCCATAGAGAGCCATTCATTTTACTGGATGTGGCTGCTCTTATCACAACTTTTGTGATACATTTTGTGAATTTATGTATATATAAGCATTAGAAAATACATTAAAAATAAATATGCTTTCAAACAGTAGATATTTTTGTAGTTTTTGATGCATTTTGAAATGTCTGTTTTTACAAAACACCACAGAAATTTGACAGAAAAATGCCACATAAGACATACCTAAAGGACAAGACTTAGAGTCAGAATGTAGTTGCATATTATTGATTTTATGGTAGTGATTAACGTGTAAAAAAATAATAATAATTAACTTTAGAATATAGAAGAAATTAAATAATATGTAAATAAAGTCAACAGCAATATGCAGAAATCAACAGGAGTGAAGAGTGAACATCAAATAACAATAAAAAAAATTACAATCACATTCTGTGGCAATCATACCTGTGTGTGTGTGTGTGTGTGTGAGAGGAATTCTATACAAATGCTTCCTGTGGCAGTCATACCTGTGTGTGAGTTTGTGTGTGTGTGTGTGAGAGAGAGAGAGCGAGAGAGAGAGAGAGTGTGTGTGTGAGAGAGAGAGAGTGTGTGTGTGTGTGTGTGTGAGAGAGAGAGAGCGAGAGAGAGAGAGAGTGTGTGTGTGAGAGAGAGAGAGTGTGTGTGTGTGTGTGTGTGAGAGAGAGAGAGCGAGAGAGAGAGAGAGTGTGTGTGTGAGAGAGAGAGAGTGTGTGTGTGTGTGTGTGTGAGAGAGAGAGAGCGAGAGAGAGAGAGAGTGTGTGTGTGAGAGAGAGAGAGTGTGTGTGTGTGTGTGTGTGAGAGAGAGAGAGCGAGAGAGAGAGAGAGTGTGTGTGTGAGAGAGAGAGAGTGTGTGTGTGTGTGTGTGCGCGTGAGCATGTATTTTCTACATTACATTTGTGCTCTAGTACCAGGCCTTCATTTCAGATTTATTGAATTTTTTTGACAATCGAAAAAATATATAGATTTTTTAAATAAATATATATAAATAAATATAGACACGGGGAGCATGTGATTCGTGCATGACAAAGGAACAGTATGGGGCGTGGTTAAGGCCCTGCAACAACCTCCAATTGGAAGACCATGGGATGGACCAAAATCAGCCTGCTTAAAACTGGACACAAAGCCTTCGTGGTTTCGCTTGCTGCTTGCTCTCTGGATCTTCGGCTCTTCCGCCTTATTGATTGCGCTACAAAGCATTCACAGCCGTAACATCAGGCTAGTGATCCTCCAGAACTCCAAAACTTTGTCAAACTTTGTGACTGAAGAAATCTTCAAAGCTTAGTCTTTGCAAACAGAATCTGAGAAGAACTTCCAGTGCATTGTCACGTCACAAGGAAACCAACCAATCGCCGGAGGGCATCCCCAGAAATACGTCAGACATCGACCACGTGTTTTGTGTGTATGTATGTGTGTGTGTGTTTTAGCTTAGTTTCATGTAATTTAGAATAGCCAATAAAATGCCCCTTTGTTACCTTGCTCAAAATTAATAAGATTACCATTTTGTTTGTGTTGTTGTTGGCCAGGAAGTAATATGAACAGAATTGTTAAGACATACTGATTTTAATGCTCGCTGGACGAACCGTTGATAAGGTATTTTATATCAGATCAACTTGAAGAAATCAACATCGAATCTTTAAGAATCAATTCCCTAAAAGCTGAAATAAAAAGCTAAATCCTTAAAGTACTACACCTTCCTCCAGCAAGGCCTGGATGAGAGCCTGTCTGCCTCTACACTGAAGGTGTTCGTGGCTGCCATTGCAGCTAATCACGACACCATAGATGGCAGATCGATAGGGAAACATGATCTGGTTATCAGATATTTAAGGGGCGCTCGGAGGTTAAATCCTCCAAGGCCGTGCCTCATCCCCTCTTGGGATCTATCTGTGGTCCTTCAGGCCTTACAGAGAGATCCATTTGAGCCCCTACAGTCAGCTGAGCTTGGTGCCCTCTCTATGAAGACGGCCTTCCTGACTATGCTCACTTCTATCAAGAGAGGGATCTCCAAGCTCTCTCCGCTAATGAATAGTGTCTAGAATTCGGACCAGAAGACTCTCACGTTATCCTGAAACCCTGGCCAGGATATGTGCCCAAGGTCCCCACCACTCCTTTTAGGGATCAGGTGGTGGTATTGCAAGCTATTCCCCGACAGGAGCGGGACCCTGAACTGTCTCTGTTGTGCCAAGTGCGAGCCCTGTGCGTTTATTTGGAACGAACACAGAGTTTCAGATCTTCTGAACAGCTCTTTGTCTGCTTCAGAGGTCAGCAGAAGGGGAATGCTGTCTCCAAACAAAGGATTTCCCACTGAATTGTGGATGCTATCCTTAAGGCCTATGAGGCCAGAGGCTTACCATGACCTCTGGGAGTGAGGGCTCACTCGACCAGGGGCGTCCCAGCTTCTTTAGCCTTAGTGAATGGTGCCTCACTAGCAGACATTTCTAAAGCTACAGGTTGGGCTACACCTAACATTTGCCAGATTTTATTATCTGAGAATGGAACCAGTTTCATCTAAAGTGTTGAACATTAGTTCTTCGACTTAAACGGCTGGTATGGTGTAGAGCTTGCTTAGCACTTTCCCTTTTTTGAGGTGAATGTTGCGCTTATTGAGTCCAGTTCAGTTTATTCTTATGAACCCTGGACTACCCTTCCATCACTTTAGCAATTCTTGTATAGTTGAGTTTTGCGGAGGAACTCACTACTTGAATCTATTACATGTATGATCCCTTGAGTGATCTCTAATAATAGATTAGTGCTCCATATGTAGTGGCTCCTATTGTGGCCCCATATGTGTATTAACCACTGCCTTGTCCCTATCAGGATTCAGTGTTTCCCTTAGACGGACATCTGATCTGTCTTGTTTCTGTGCTTGGTAGTTCTTCCCTCACACGGAGCGCATCACAGAAACCTTGCCTATGTAGTACTCCCCTTCAGTGAGTCCATAGGTTGTATATCCACATTATACCACATTATCTCCCCAGGTTGGGTAGGATGCAGTCTCCGTAGTGTTCTTTCTCCACTGGGAAATACAACACTTCCCAACGTTATCAACCAGGACTTTTCAGCTTTTTATCAGAATTTTAATTGAGAAAATAGAAAAGGCTCCAGCTGAGGTGACCTTTGCCTTATATGGTGGCTTTTCCAACTATGAAAAGTGAGGTCATAAGTCTTGGATGTTGGAAGGTTACGAGAAGGAGAGGTACATTTGGTTGTGACACGCTGGACTTGTCAACATTTGCACTCCCGTGAACTCGTAACGCAGTTTCTTTAGTTGTGGTGTTATTCGAGTATATTCGACACAACGTCGAAGTGACCAACCGAAAAGGAATGTCTCGGTTACATATGGTAACCCTCGGAATGGAGACGTTGTGTCCCTCATGCCACAACTCTGAACTGCGTCTGAGTGGGTTGAGATGTTTTCGACTCCTCAGAACAAAACGAATGAGCTAATGCCACGCTGGCCTATTTATACCCGGATATCCCGGGCGGGGCCAACTATGCAAAATTTGCTCATCAATTGTCATTGGCCTTTTTCTCAATGATGTCAGAGGTGTCTGGGCTCCCAAATGTGACCCCTAGTGTCGGACTTCAACACAATGTCTCCATTCCCTCCATCAGGGAACAAGGGTTACCATACGTAACCGAGACATTAATATACATTCACATAGCTAGAAATATGAGATAATGTGCTTGTTAATGTTTATTAATAAACTGATTAAACATTACCTAATGATTAACAGATCATTATTTCATGTAAATTTAAATGCTTACAAATGTCATTAAACTTTTAATTCATCATATTATCATGCACTTCTCAAAAATCTACAAATTATTTTATATAATTTGTTATACAAATATGTTATACAATGATTAAAAGCTTTTGTTAATGTGCAACACTTATGCACCTGTTGAGATGAGATTATTACTATTAGGGAACACGGTTGAATCTGTTTATTATAGATTTTTTTGATAAATGAACAAAAATATATTTTAGCAAGCATTTAGCTAAACTTGAACCACCCTTTACACAAATGATGTTACTGCAGCTACAAGTCAAATACTCATACAGGTACTAAATGATTAATAAACATTTACAAATGATGAATAGTTTTCACTTTAGACAAGCAAAAACATGATCAAATGATTCATAAATGATTTGGAAAGATGTGTAGATAAGGTGAATTCCAGTCATTTGGAAAAAAAATTGTCATTGTAATGACTGCTCATAAAGGTACTAATATTTAGTAAATGTTAATAAACATTTACAATTGACGAATAGTTTCCATTTGAGATTGGGTATTGCAAAAACATGAACAAATAATTAATCAATTATTTGTTAAGATGTGTAAATAGTAGAAGTCTACACAACAAATGGAGACAAGATGTGTGACCTTAACAGACTGTGATTATGAGTTAATGAATATATTAACATAAATAGGTTTTGAAAAGCTTAAAATGACTAATTAAGCTATTTTTTTCACAAATACATTTTAAAATGTAAAATGAGCATTATAATATATGAACTGAAGTTTAATGACATTTGTTAGCATTCAAAAGTACATTAGCAAATAAGCTTTTAATCATTGTATAATCATAATTTTGGAATATAATTTTAAAAAGTGCATGATCATATACATTGAAAGTATAATGACATTTGTAAACATTAACTAATGATGCACTAATCATTATATAGTGTTTGTTAATGTTTTGTTCATGAAGCTTTTAATAATTGCAAGCCATCTGTCAAGATCATTTGAAGATTTTTTAAAAGTGCATGTTCATATGAATTGAAAGTTAAATGACATTTGTAAGCATTTCAATTTACATTAAATAATGATCTGTTACTAATAAGTACATTAGTAAACATTAACAAGCACATTATCTCATATTTCTAGCTATGTGAATATATATTAATTAATAATCTGATAAGCATTATATAATGTTTGTTCATGATTTAATAATGAAAGTTATTATAAAGTGTTACCAAACTAATTATATTTCAATAACTGCTAGTGTATTCTTAACCTTGGTCCTACTGAAACACAAAATGACAAATAAAGTATCAAGCACCAAAAGCAACCCATATTAATTCTTTAATTAATTCTATTCAATATTGTTTACTGGAAATAAATACATAAATAATATATATATATATATATATATAATGTTTTATTTAAAAAAATAACTTCATTAACTGACATTTTGATGTGAAGTTCAAGGTAAAAACTTTTTTTTTAAGTGAGTCTGATGATATGTACAATAAGTTGCTGTATATACTGTATGAGCAATATCACACGAGTATGCATGGCTGTGATTCGGTGCCATCGGTAATCACAGATATGCTGATATAGAGTGAAACGATACGGAAATGTAATATACGTACATATACAGTATGTCCCTTTATCCAAATAGTGTTGTAATATATGTTTTCATATAAGGTAATATATTATTAGCACATATATACATCCTCTCAATTTATGAATATATAGGTTTATACCATATATGAAATACCCATATTGGAATTATTATATATACATGTATTTAAATTATTTACATGATAACATTTAACACAATATATGTCAAATTTATATATGCAAATCTATTTAATCAACATATTATATATTATTATATTAGTTTTATATTACATCCCTACTGTGTTATTCTTATGTATGTCTACACTATCATGTATGTCTGCACTATGTTTGTACTTTCTTCTACACTGGAAGCTCCTGTCGTCAAGTCAAATTCCTTGTGTGTGTAAACATACTTGGTAATAAAGCTCTTCTGATTCTGATTCTGATTCTGATATATGTGTCACGTATATGTTCCTGTTTGTACTTATTTGGTTTAGTTCCTGTTCCCATTATTAGTAGTCACCTGTTCCTTGTTATTAGTTATCCTCCTCACCTCTCTGCCCCTCGTTATCTGCCCTATTTGAGTTCGAGCCCGTTCTGTTCTCCCTTGTCTGGAATTGTTCATGTCAACCTTTGCTACGTGTGTTTTCCTGTTCCCTTGGATATTATTAAATACTATATGTTTGAATTGGACTCTGCGTCTCCTCGTTCCTCACTCCGCACTCCTCACAGTAGCATCCCGTGACAGAATTCCAGACCAACAAAAAGTGAGCGGCGCCTCTCCTCCCCGTGTTTCTTTTTACGGTTTGGAAAGTTTTTTGTTTTCCTGTTTCTCCCCGCAGCTATGGAAGTTGGCGCTCGGTTCGCCGCCCTAGCTCGCCTGGATCTCCCATTCGTGGAGCATGCAGGATCGCCTCACGTACTGCGTTAGACGATGCCACACTCAACTTGCTGTTCTGGATCAGGGCTAATTACCATTGCCCCGTGGACCACCCAGACACCACTGGACTAAGCTGGAAAGAAGGGATCCTCCGGTGTCTGGAGAGCGTCCGGCCCCGATCCCGAACCAACTTGCCGTCAAGCCCGCCGGCCGCTGCTGACTCGGCGCTCTTGGACATGGCGCTACCTCCAGAGTTCTTGGCTTCTATCCTCACCCCAGAATCTGCTCCAGAAAGTTCTCCTTTGTCTCTGCTGGTCCCGTCCAGCTCTCCTTCGTCTCCTGAGTCCCCCAAGTTAGCCAGCCCTGCTCCTCCAGAGCGCCCTCCAATGCCCGCTCCTCCAGAGTGCCCTCCAGTGCCCGCTACTCTAGAGCGCCCTCCAGTGCCGACTCCTCTAGAGTGCCCCCAAGAATTCATTATTTTCCCCAAGACATTTTTTTTTGGGGGGGGAGGGGTCGTTATCTGCCCTATTTGAGCTCGAGCCCGTTCCTGTTCCCTAGGATATGATTAAATACTGTATGTTTGAATTGGACTCTGCGTCTCCTCATTCCTCGCTCCGTGCTCCTCACAGTAGCATCCCATGACAATATGCAAATATTCAGTATGTTTATTATAGGAATTGATATGAGTTTACATCATATATGAAATACTGTAACCATAGTAAAATTTGTTTAATGGGGTCATATGATGCGATTTCAAGTTTTCCTTTCTCTTTGGAGTGTTATGAGCTGTTCATGAATAGATAAGATCCCTAAAGTTGCAAAGACTAAAGTCTCAAACCCAAAGATATATTCTTTATAAAAGTTAAGAT
Organism: Sinocyclocheilus grahami; assembly: GCF_001515645.1. Lineage (NCBI taxonomy): Eukaryota > Metazoa > Chordata > Actinopteri > Cypriniformes > Cyprinidae > Sinocyclocheilus > Sinocyclocheilus grahami. Next base: position 27,051 of record NW_015506807.1, read on the forward strand.
TCGTCCACACCCTCCTAAAACGCCTCGTTTAAGCACGCCCCCACATGTCTATGTCACTGTGTGGGAATATTTGCATAACACCGCCCAAATGTTCACGCAAAGAAAGAAGGCGTAACTTTGATTCTCGATGTAGTATTGTTACCGCCACCGCCATGTCGTGGAGACGCTGTGTTTCGTTATGAAAGCGAAAATACTTTGTTTGGTCTTCCAAAAGAGGACACAACTAGAAATCAGTGGTTAAGTTGTATTTACAACACTTTTCCAGAACAGTTTAAACCAAATATTCAGATGTGTGAAACACATTTTACGGAGCACAAAGACTGTTTCCTGGGAGAGTAGCCTACAATGTTCTGACAAATAATGCTGGCTCACAGCCTGTAAGTACGTTTTCATATTTAAAGGATTTGCCACTGACTATTCAAACGCGAATTTTGAGCAGTGTAGAGCAGTGCTAGTTGTTTGTCGTTTTCCGATCACAAATGCAGACATGGCTTTATGTTTACGCGGCGCGATGCAACGATGCAAAACAATAAATAAATAAATACACAAATAAATAAATAAATGTGTGTATAAATACACAAATTCTTGTTTAAATACATATAGAAATAATTAAACATGTGATTAAAGTAGGTAAATAAATCAAATAAATTGGTGGGTAAATGTTTAAGGAAATGCTAAACTCATCCTATTTATTTTCCTTTGATCACTCATTTAATTCTGAATGTAGTTCCGCATTTATTTTTCCTCTGCACAACATGCTAATGAGAGGGTGTCAACCATGGACTTGGTCGGGTCTTAAGATAGCTGGGGGCACGGCTTTCTCACTGACAGGAGATGCATGGTGTAAATCCAGTATAGCCTAGTAAAGTCACTTTTGCCGTTCAACAGAGCAAGATACATAGAAAAATTGTGCCGTATTGTCTTCATAGTATCTGTGACTTTACAAACGACCCAATGGAATGGCCAGAGGTGTCATTTCCCGGCACTCGATATTTGCAAATCTAGGGACCATCTCTAAAGTTACATACGACAGTGGTATACACTTTTCTAACTTCAATAGCATTTGAGGAAAATAAAAGAGGACACAACTAGAAATCAGTGGTTAAGTTGTATTTACAACACTTTTCCAGAACAGTTTAAACCAAATATTCAGATGTGTGAAACACATTTTACGGAGCACAAAGACTGTTTCCTGGGAGAGTAGCCTACAATGTTCTGACAAATAATGCTGGCTCACAGCCTGTAAGTACGTTTTCATATTTAAAGGATTTGCCACTGACTATTCAAACGCGAATTTTGAGCAGTGTAGAGCAGTGCTAGTTGTTTGTCGTTTTCCGATCACAAATGCAGACATGGCTTTATGTTTACGCGGCGCGATGCAACGATGCAAAACAATAAATAAATAAATACACAAATAAATAAATAAATGTGTGTATAAATACACAAATTCTTGTTTAAATACATATAGAAATAATTAAACATGTGATTAAAGTAGGTAAATAAATCAAATAAATTGGTGGGTAAATGTTTAAGGAAATGCTAAACTCATCCTATTTATTTTCCTTTGATCACTCATTTAATTCTGAATGTAGTTCCGCATTTATTTTTCCTCTGCACAACATGCTAATGAGAGGGTGTCAACCATGGACTTGGTCGGGTCTTAAGATAGCTGGGGGCACGGCTTTCTCACTGACAGGAGATGCATGGTGTAAATCCAGTATAGCCTAGTAAAGTCACTTTTGCCGTTCAACAGAGCAAGATACATAGAAAAATTGTGCCGTATTGTCTTCATAGTATCTGTGACTTTACAAACGACCCAATGGAATGGCCAGAGGTGTCATTTCCCGGCACTCGATATTTGCAAATCTAGGGACCATCTCTAAAGTTACATACGACAGTGGTATACACTTTTCTAACTTCAATAGCATTTGAGGAAAATTACTTACAGTAACACAACCAACTGTGAAGTGGTCGTGTAGTTCTCAGTTATAAGGCACACCTTTTAGATTTTTGATATTTTCCTCAAATGCTATTGAAGTTAGAAAAGTGTATACCGGTGTATACCAATGTTGTATGTAATTTTAGAGACGGTCCCTAATTTTTTTTTTTAAATGTTCATGTGAAATGTTAATGTTTAAGGCCCTGTTCGGTCCCAGGGATATTGGGATGCCAATGCAACATTTAGTTACGATACTGCATATCTGAACTGTTGGTAGCTCCAGAATCTGTGAAAAAAAAACTTCAAAAACTCTTCTTCCAAATTTCCCTGAAACTGATTAAAATATAGATTCTTATAAATACACTTTTGAGAGCAAGTTAATGTCCCATCAACTTGACCATTTCATTCATTTTTTGTCACTCAGAGAGGTATGTTACATGCAATGGAAACAAGATCCATTTCTAGTTTCAATATTATTTATTCTTCAGACACTCCCCTTTTACAATGCAATAAGTATCATCTGTATGAAAGGTGAACCACATTTGGTTTTTGACCATTGAATATGGGTAAAATTCAACAATTTGAACATGGAACCACACTGAGTTCCCCATATCTTTGGGAGTGAACCATATATGGCCTTTTAAAATTAAGATACCAAAAGAAAAGTTTCTAAAGAACCAGAATCTAAAAGGATCTTTAATACTTCTTGAGTTGCAGACATGCAAACGTGGGGCAAAAAACACAAGAAGATGTTTTCCCATATTTGAAGAGTTACAGTTGGCATGTAATGCAACAAAGGCAGCTAAAGTTAACAGTTTTTAGAAACAGACATACTGATCTCTTTGTAAAAATAAAATAATGATGGTGCTGTCTTTCTAAAGTCATTTATATACCCTGTTATTTGGCCCCAAATCAGGTGAAAATTGACATTTTTGACTACCCTCTAAAAAACTGTGGATCAATACACATCCATGACTTTTAATACTGTTATCATTATTTCTTTTTTAATTTTTTAAATATTACCAAAAACAATAAAATTCAATTTGGTTGATTTGACAGGGAATTACCTATTACTCAAGTATCGTAATTCTATATTTTATCTTGAAGTGTTATTTTGCACTCTTTAAGTTATTATGCCAATAGAGACTTTTATGCACAAATAATAGGAATTTTTATTATAAAATCTTTCCAGCAGTGGCAATATCAGCTGTTTCTTGATGGTTATTCCCAATGCCATTGGTTGATCTGCACTTGCTGGAAAAAACAAAAACTAATGACCCTCAGAGAAAGATCTTAGAAGATTTTTAGTGAAACAGTATTTAGATCAAGAGTATCATTACTGTACTATTTTTGTTATTCAGCCATTGTTCGTGGGTCTGGTGGACCTGCTGCATTTTTGGGTTTTTAAAGTATGTACAAGTATGTACTCTTTTGGTGAAGAAAAAGTACATACTTTTGAGTGTGTAGTAGAAGAGTAGGCAAGCTTTGGGACATACTATAACATCATACAATTGTGTCTTTAACGGTCTGCTCTGTTGCATAATTACACACATCCTGTCACTGTAAACTGGCCTGTCAATCATCTTGTCACACAGTTAACATTCTCAACATTTCATTTAACTTTCTACTGTATTGGAGAGAAATAGCACATTAATTTGCCAGCCGTGGGTCTTTATATAGATAATTCTGCTCATATTTTTTGCATAATGATGCATTTAAAAGTTAATGGCCAAATGGATGTTTATAAAAGTTCACATTGTTGTTGTAGATGAAATATCCTAACACAGATAACATTAAATAAAAATGTTTAACAGGTTAAATGTTGATTATTAGTAACTCAAACCCCTTTATCTAAACCTCTTTGGTTAACCGTCGGTCATGCACATCCCCCATGTTTGTAGGTTTTTAACATTTTTAATGCGTTTACTTCATCTTTAAGTTTCTCAAGAGTGATCGGCGATGCTATTGCACATTTCACAAGATCCATTTCAGCTGTCACAAGCTGAGGGTGAATCTTAAGGTTTGCGTTTCACAACACGCCACACTCTAGGCCAACGCTTCATGTGAAAATCGCCTGTCCAATTTAGCCAGCAGAGACTCAGTCCACCACATTTTATTTGCGGGTTTATTAAATAATACAATGAATTTCCGTTATTCAGTTAACTTGCTAAAGCAGGAAAATTATGAAAAGAGAGTCCTCTCATGAAGCCTATCGTGACAAGTTAGGAATCATGAGTCGCGGCTCGCAAAGATGGGGCTTAAATATCATAGAAATTAATTTAGCCCAAAACATACTTATTCTATCCACTAACATAATAAGATAATACAAATATAAATTATTTAATTTTTATATTTTATTCATAGCTCAGACAAAATCATGATTGGCTCTCGTCAGTCAGTCAGTCAGTCAGTCAGTCAAACTCCACCAATGCCATCCTGGGACTTCTGTCATACTCTTTTCAACATACAATGCTTTTGGACACACTTTTAATCTCACAAAATTTTAATCTCACATACTATTTAGGATGGATAGTATGAACATTGGGACACAGTGTTTTATTCTGAAATGAAGCTCACTGGAAATGCACAGTGACCATGCAGTTCCAGAGTTAAAATAGAGTGTTAAAGGCAGTTTCAAAGTAAATTTAGGACATTTAGTTGCAGTTTTGTGACAAAGTCACACAAAAGACATGTTTTGCCACTCTATTTATTACAATGATTTAATGTATTATAGAGTTTTAATTGGTTTACATGTTTTTTTTTTGTCCATTTTATTCCACTTAACATTTTAAGTGTATGTCTTTAAGAACTGTATGGTTGGCCCGTCATGTGACTAGTCACATGACAGGAAGCATGAAGTACAACTGAATAAGAGAGCAGCATGACAAAAAAATGGGGTGACAGTCACCAAACTGGATTGAGGAGTTACCACTTTCAAAGCTCACCTTTCCAGGCACCATCTATGAACTTTGGATTACACTTTCTGTGGATTGTATATACACTGGTGGACAGGGGCGGACTGGGACAAAAATTCAGCCCTGGCACTGTAGCCACACCAGTCCACATTACCACACCGACACAGCCCAACCCACGGACACACGCATTACATTTGTGTACAGATGGTGAAATAATATAAGCAGTACCATATATGTAACAGATATTTAAACATTTAATGTATGTGTCTGGCAAACAATGCGTACTACTTTTTAAAGAGCACACGTTTATAACAAATTTACACATACAGTAAAAACAAAAGAAAAAGAATCTGAGAATGCTGTAGAATCTGTGTGCTGTCTGTTTATGCTATTTGTCTGCTGTTACTGTCATTTTCTTCAGTATGTTGTTCTTTGTTGTCACTGTCTGTCTGTTGGGTTTTTCCTACCTCTACCATAGTCCTCCCTGTCTCTGCTTGGCCTACTGTAGCATCCTTCCTCACAGCACTGGTGTTGAAAGACCAAGGGTCTCTGGCTGTACTGATTCCAGCAACATCCTAGTTAATGAACACAGTATAGGACTTCTGAGCAAAATATTTTCTCACTGACTGCTCTCAACATTGGAATACACATGAATACAAACAAGTAATAATAGCAAAAAATGGGAATAGAATATATAGCAAAAACTATAAATAGTAGCAGCAGTAAATCCTTTTTGATATACAATTA